>NW_022589741.1:4627254-4641451 GCF_004348235.1 Phoca vitulina
ATGTAGTGTTCCATGATTCATTGTTTGTGCATAACACCCAGTGCTCCTTGCAGAACGTGCCCTCTTTAGTACCCATCACCAGGCTAACCCATCCTCCCACCCCCCTCCCCTCTAGAACCCTCAGTTTGTTTCTCAGAGTCCATCGTCTCTCACGGTTCGTCTCCCCCTCCGATTTCCCCCCCTTCATTTTTCCCTTCCTACGATCTTCTTTTTTTTTTAACATATATGATTTGTTTCAGAGGTACAGGTCTGTGATTCATCAGTGTTACACAATTTACAGCGCTCACCATAGCATATACTCTCCCCCATGTCTATCACCCAGCCACCCCATCCCTGCCCCCCCGACTCCAGCAACCCTCAGTTTCCTGAGATTTAGAATTCCTCATATCAGTGAGGTCATATGATACACGTCTTTCTCTGATTGACTTATTTCGCTCAGCATAATACCCTCCAGTTCCATCCATGTCATTGCAAATGTTCCATTTGGCTTTCTATTCAAATATAGTAATGGTCATTAATGTTGGGCTCATTTTCGTTTTTATATTCCAAACATATAGAATAATACAAGAATAATATGACAAATGCTTTCCAGCTTGGATAAGCATGGGGTTGATATTAACAGTAACACTACAGATAGTTAAAATATCAGACTATTTGCTACAAACGTAGCTTGTCTGTGTGGTTCTTTGCGTAGCCCTGTCTCTGCTTCTCTGAACCAAATCTGGTCCAGGAGGGTGTCTGCCATCTTCTACTTACCCACTTCCTGCACTTAATACAGTTTACTAGAAATACAGACCCATTTCACTTTGCTTCCTCCTGGATAACCTCTTCCCTTACACGTAATTTAAATGCACAGATAATCACTCTCCAGATGCCACCTTCCATATATCAAGTTTCAATAAATATGGGGCTCGTTCTGAGGCCTCTATTCTATTCTGTCAATCTATTTTTGGATCAAATAGTATACTATTTTAAGTTTTTCCCAAGTACATTATAGTTTTATTGTCATTGTAGACATCAACCTTTTAACATTATTTTCAATTTTTCTGGTCTATAAGAATACAATATTATTTTATAATACTGGGAGGCTCAGTTGGTAAAGCATGCAACTCTTGATCTTGGGGCTGTGAGTTTGAGCCCCATGTTCGGTGTAGAGATCACACTGCTTAAAAAAAAAGATGGGGCGCCTGGGTGGCAGAGTCAGTTAAGCGTCCAACTCTTCAGCTTAGGTCTTGGTCTTAGGGTCAGGAGATCGAGCCCCAAATCGGGCTCCACACTCAGCTCAGAGTCTGCTTAAGACTATCTCTCTTTCTCCCGCTGCCCCTCCCCGCTGTGCTCTCTTTTTCTAAAATAAATATTTTTTTAAAAAAGAAAGAAACTTTGCTGTATTCTCTTCACTCTAATTATGTGCCAATTATCTTGGAGTTTCTATGTGGACATTATAGTCTGCAAATAATGACAATTTTGTTTCATTGTTTTTAACTATAAATCTTACCCATTTTCACATCTTAACTGCAATGGCTGGGATCGTAACAGGAGTAATAATAATCATTCTTGTTTTGTTGCTGACTTTAATGAGAGCATTCAAACAAAATTCATCATTTTAAGTGATATTTCCTGTTAGTTTTACACAGATTACTCCTCACCAAATCAAGGACATCACCCTCTATGCTCAGTTTGTCATTGTTTTTTCCACACAAATGGCTGTTAGGCTATTATGAAATGTCTTATCTATATCCACTGAGACAGTCATATTTTTTCTTCTTTTATAGGTTTAAATTAGGCAAATTAAAGAAACAGTTTTCTCTGACATTGGAATTCTTGCTTTGCTGCTCCACAAATTCCATGTGATATTTTCATCTAGAATTTTATTTCTACCTTATTTTTAAAATTCTCAAATTAATCAGTATTAAAGATTGTTTTCCACAGTCGGTGTTTAGTTTTAACTCTCTGTTGACTAATTTCTTTACTCACCTGGATACTTTTGTATTCCTTTCTTGATTCAACTTTCTTCATCCTGAAGCAAACTTTTAATGGATTTTTCATGGAGGATTAATCTCTGATTAGTAAGCTCTCAGTCTTTGTCTTTTTTTTCCACTATTATTCTTGAAAACAGTACATACATAGAATCCTCAGTTGATAGTTATTTTTTGCTCAGAATTTTCAATATATTCCTCTGTTATGCCCTAATTATGTCTAATTATGCTTAATTCCATTATGCCACTATTTTTTCTGATAAGAACTCTCGTGTCAATCTAATTGGTACTTCTTTCAGATGATCTTTCTTTTCCGGTGGCTTTTTAAATGGTAAATCTTGTTCCTTGAGGTACTGCAAGTTCACTATGTGTCCAGGTTTCTATTTATTTTTATTTATCTAATGAATTCTTGATTTCTGGAAAATTCTTACGCACTACTTCTTTCCATATTACCTCTCTTGTATTTATCCTTTTACTTAAAAAGATTTATTTATTCATTTGAGAGTGTACATGCACATGCAAGCAGGGGAGGGGCAAAGGGAGAGGGAGAGAATCTCAAGCAGACTCCTGGCTGAGTGCAGAGCCTGATGAAGGGCTCCATCCCAGGACTCTGAGATCATGACCTGCGCCAAAATCAAGTCAGCTGCTCAACTGACTGAGCCACCGAGGCGCCCCATCTCTTATATTTATTCTAAAATGTTTTCCATGTCTCTCAGTCACTCTTCAATACTTTCAATCACTTCATTCTGTTCTCTACATGACTTCCTTCAGTGCCAATTTTGGCTTCTTAATTCTCTGTTTAATTATACCTAATTTACTACTTAATACATTCACTCTTTTTTTATTTAAATTCCAGTTAGTTAACATACAGTGTAATATTAGTTTCAGGTGTACAATATAGTGATTCAGCACTTCCATACAACACACAGAATGGTTTATAATTGTTTTGTTATTGTGACCTGTTCTTCTAGGGCTATTTTTTCCTGGACAGTCGCAAGTACTCTGGATTGTAGAAGAGTTGCTTCTATAAAGTTCTGCATTTCTACTGCAAAAGTTCTAAAGCCTTCACTAGTCCTAGATCAGTAATTTTTTTAAATTGTATTAAGTATAGCTGGCATAAAAAATAAAATCCACATGAATAAACAATTTGATAAATTTTGATATATTCATGCACTCATGAAATTATTACTGTAATAAAAATCATTAACATATTCATCACCTAAAAGAGTTTCTGGTGCCATTTGTAATCCATTTCTCCTTGACCCACACCCTATTCCACCCCAATGTAACCACTGAGCTGCCTTCCACCACAATAGATAAGTTTGCATTTTCTAGATCCTTGTACTAATGGAATCACAAATTCCATTAGTTGGAATGGAATCTTTGTTGACTTCATTGAGCTATAATTGTTTAAAGATTCAACCAAACTGTTTTTTTTTTAAGTTTTTAATCAATACTTGGTTTCTTGTGATTTCTGAGTAGTATAACACTGTATGACTGTTCTACAGTTTGTCAGTTCACCTGCTGTGGGCACTTGAGTTTTTTCAGTTTGGAGCTATTATAAATAAAGCTTCTATGGACATTCTTGTACAAGTCTTTGTATAGACATATGCTTTCATTTTTCATGGGAAAATATTAGGAATGGAGTGCTGGGGTAATATGAAAGGTATATATTTACATTATTAAAAATTTCCAAACTGTTTTCCAAAGTGGTTATAAAATTTTACATTCTTGCTAACAGTGTATGATGGTTCCAATTCATCCACATACTCATCGACACTTGATACAAACAATCTTTTTAATTTTAGCCAGCCTAATAATTGTATCATGCTATCCCATTGTGGTTCTAATTTGCATTTCCCAAATAACTAACTATAAACGTGGAGAGCCCCTAATGCTTTGGCCCCAAGAATTTCTCCCTCTTCCTCAAGTCCACACAGTCTTCAGCAACTCATCCAAATTGCCATGCAAGTGTTCCTACTAGAGTTGAAGGTTCCAGTGGTTTCTTTTCCAGGTAAGCAGATTTTGATTTCTGTATCTCTCTGAATGTGTCCATCTCTCCAGATTTGGGGGTAGCAGTTTGCCCTAAGATTTCACCTTGCTAAAAGGCCCAAGAAAAGTCTTTAATTTTCCATTTGTTCAGCTTTTTCTCATCGTGAGGATCTGAATGATAAGTTCCACACTCATTACATGTCAGAGTGGAAACTGGATGACTATGGTAAAAGGTTAATTAAAGGTTTTAAACAAAATTTAATTTATTCTATAGTTATAGGGCTAATCTGGTTATCTGGTGTGGGTTTTTTTTTCCTTTTGTGAGCTGTGAAAGTTTGTGTTCTCAGGAAATTTGCTCACTTAATTTTTCATATTCATTGGCATTAAGTTTTTCATATATTCCCTTAATATCTTTAATGTCTGTAGAATCTGTAATCATGTCACCTAACTCAATACTCGTATTAATGATTTGCATCTTCTCTGTTTCCTGATTACTTTGGCTAGAGGTTTATCAATTTTATTATCTCCTCAAATAATCAACATTTACTTTCATTGATTTTCTCTGTTTGGTTTATGTTTCAATATTATTCATTTCTTCTTTGATCTTTATCATTTTCTTTTGCTTAACTTAGGTTTCATTTGCTTTTCTTTATCTAGCTTCTTAATAGATGAAAATTAAGATCACTAATTTGAGAATTATTTTTCTTTTCTAATAAAGTTGTTTAGTGTTACAAATTTCCCCCTGCATCTCACATATTTTCATAAGTTGTTTTAATTTCCATTTAGTTCAAAATATTTTTAATTTTTTATTGCTTCTTTGAAACTTGGATTACTAGCAATATGTTATTTAATTTCTTTAATTAAGGTATAACTTATATAACAATATATGAATTCAGGTGCATACAACATAATGATATTTGTATATACCACAAAATGATCACCACAGTAGGTCCCGTTAACATCCATCACCATACATAGCTACAAAATTTTTTTCTCATGATGAGAACTTTCAAAATCCATTGTCCTACTTCCTTTCAAATATGCAATACAGTATTATTAACTGTAGTCACCATGCTGTATATCCCCATGATTTATACATTTTGTAGTTGGAAATTTGTACCTTTTCACACCCTTTCACTGATTTTGCCCACCTTCCACTCTCCACCTCAGGCAACCACCACAATCTGCTCTTTATACCCAAGAGCTCTGGTTTTTGCTTGTTTTTTGTTTTTTTAGATTTTTAATCTAAATTTTTTTTAGTTTTTAAATATTGTGGTTTTTCCTGATCTCTTTCTGTTATTGGCTACTTATTTAAAATTAAATTTTGTTCAGAGAACATTACATAGTATGACCTGACTCCTTTAAAATGTATTCAGATTTGTTTTATGGCTCAAAATATGGTCTACCTTAATAAGTGTTTGCTTTCACTTATTCACTTGAAAAGTACCTGTTGTTGGGTAGAGAATTTTATAAAGGACACAGTTCAAATTGGTCAATACCCACTTCAAGTCTTTATATCTTTATTTGTTTTCTACTTGTTTTGTCAATTATTGAGACAGGGCATTAAAATATTTAGTAATTGTGGATTTGTCAAGTACAGTTCTACCCAGTTTTGCTTTATTTATTTTTAGAGCTCTGTCATTAGGTACACAAACATTTAGAAATTTTATTTCCTCTTGATAAATTGACCCATTATAACATTATGGAATTACCCTCTTTATCCCAGGTAATAGTCTTTGCTCTGAAATCTAAAATTAAGATAACCACCCTAGCTTTCTTTTGATTAAAGTTACTATGGTATATATATTGTATCCATCCTTTTTATTTTTAACCTAGCTGTGTCTTTATATTTAATGTTTCTTGCAAGTTTCTTATAGGTAGCATATAATAATGTCCTGCTTTTTTATATAATTTGACAATCTGTACTTTTTGATTAGGATGTTTATACCATTTAATGTGATTGATTGATTGATTGAATTTTCTTTAGGTAGGCTCCATGTCCAGCATGGAGCCCAATGCGGGGTTTGAACTCACAACCCTTAGATCAAGACCTGAGCTGAAACCAAGAATCAGATGCTTAACTGACTGAGCCACCCAGGTGCCCTTTAATGTGATTTTTAAATACCTTTGGGTTTAAACAGACCATCTTGTTAGTTTTGTTCTATATACTCCAACTGTTCTTTGATTATTTTTTTCTCTTTTTCTGTCTTGAGACTGAGCATTTTTTATTTCATGTTATCTCCTTTTTGTTTTAACAGCTATATATATATGTATATACATATGTGTATATATATATACACATATATATACACACACATATATATACATATATGCTATTTTAGTTGTTACTTTAGAGCTTATATCATACACTTTAAAAATTTATCACAATTTGCTTCTAGGTGATATTTTATCATTTCTTTTATAATACAAGAAATTACAGATTTTTTTACAAAAGTTCTTTAAAGGAAAGTTTCCAATTCTCTTCTACCTTTATGCCTTTATGCTTTTTCTTTCATACATTTTATTTATGTATGTTATAAATTCCAATGCATTTTTATTTTTTATTGAAGACTTAATCACCTTTTAAAGTGTTTAAAGTGAAAAAGAAAAGTCCCTATATTTACCCATGTAGTTACTGTTTCTGTTGTTTTCCCTTTCTGTGTGCAGATCCAGGTTTCCATCTGATATAATCTACATCTTCTTGAAGGATTTCTCTTAACATGTCTTACACTGCAGATCTCTGTGTGAAGAATTATTGCAACTTATGTATGCATGAAAAAAGTAATATAAAATAAGTCTTTAAAATTTTTTTAAGTTTGTTAATTTCAAAAACCTCACTACTGGAATAAAGAGTTTAATACAGTTTTGTAAAAAAGGAAGCCCCCATGAGGTTTTCACTAGGATGAAATGGGATGAGCTTTGTAGTTCTCGATCCTCTTCACAGAAGAATGCAATTTCAGTTTCATTGGAGATTCTCACAGATTCTCACAACTTTGAGAGTGTTGCCTTCTTCTAAGAGGGGTCTGTCATTTTTCAAATACAAGTTAATTTGTCTTTGATTTATGTGCTTGATGAGTTATCTTTAGTTTATCATATTTGTAAGTTCTGAATGGTGGTGCAGGCTGGTCCTTAAAGAGACATCTTGCTTTAGAAATTTATAAGTTGGTCCAAATTAACTCCATGATATACGACAGGTTTGTAACTGCGATGCTCGAATGAATGAATGAGACAAACTCACTTCTCCAGAAGTCATGTGAAGAAATTCCTTTTGATCCAAAATTTCATTCACAGGTAGGTTCCCTAGGGAATCTCTCACATACGTGCACAAGGAAAACTCTGTTAATATATTTTGCCCAGGGGCGCCCGGGTGGCTCAGTCGTTAAGCGTCTGCCTTCGGCGCAGGTCATGATCCCAGGGTCCTGGGATCGAGCCCCGCATCGGGCTCCCTGCTCAGTGGGAAGCCTGCTTCTCCCTCTCCCACTCCCCCTGCTTGTGTTCCCTCTCTCGCTGTGTCTCTCTCTGTCAAATAAATAAAATCTTAAAGAAAAAAAAATATATATATATATAGCGCCCATTTGGTTTTACTTTGACCCTCAGCAAATGAAGCCTGTGAATAGTCAAAATTGGTATCCCAATATTCTTTTCTGAAGAATATATTTGATGGATATGTAATTGTAGGCTGATAGATTTTCTTCTTTCAGTGCTTTAAAAATACTGCACCTTTATTTTTTCTTCTATTCTTTCTAGTGAGAAACCTATACCTTTGTTCTTCTGTACATAAGGTATATATTTCCTAAGGGATTTTGAATTTTATCACTGGTTTAAGCAATTTGATTATCATGTGACCTGGTATAATTTTCTTTGTGTTTCTTGTACTTAAGATTCTTTTAACTTTCAGGTCTACATGTTTATAATTTTCACCAATTTTTGATATGTTTTAGCTACTTTTTCTTCGAATATTTTTTTCAGTCCCCCTTCTTTATCCTCTTCTTAGGGAACTCTAATTAATGTATACTTAGGTGCTTAAATCTGTCTCATGGTTCACTGACGCTTTTTCACTTTTAAGTATTTTTTCTCTGTGTTTCATTATGGATATCTTCTATTGTTATGTCTTCAAGTTTATTAATATGTATTTTGTGCTTTATTATCTAATCTTCTGGTAATCCTATCCAGTGTATTTTCTATCTCAGAAATCATAATTTTTATCTTTTGAAGTCTGATTTGCTCAGTCTTCCCTCCAGCTTTTTGAATATATAAAATAGAGTCATGATTAATCTTTTATTATCCTTTTTACTAAGTTTACCATTTGTGTCACTTCTGGGTTTATTTTCATTGATTGATTTTTCTCCTCATTAAGGGTTGCATTTTCCTATTTCTTTGCATGCTTGTTAATTTCACTTAGATGCAAGCCATTGTGGTTTTTGGGGGGGTTTTGTGTGTGTTTTTTTATAGTCTTAAATGTTTATTTTAAAGCGGGATATAGACAAACTGTGATGGACCCACAGACAACATCTGGCCTGCAGCCTGTTTTTGTTTTTTTGTTTTGGGGTTTTTTATTTCTTTTTTTTTTTAATTTTTTTTAAATTAACATATAATGTATTATTTGTTTCAGGGGTACAGGTCTGTGATTCATCAGTCTTACACAATTCACAGCGCTCACCATAGTACCTACTCTCCCCAATATCCATCACCCAGCCACCCCATCCCTCCCACCCCTCTCCACTTCAGCAACACTCAGTTTATTTCCTGAGATTAAACAGTGTCTTATGGTTTGTCTCCCTCTCTGGTTTCATCTTCTTTCATTTTTCCCCTCCCTTCCCCTATGATCCTCTGTCTTGTTTCTCAAATTCCTCGTATCAGTGGGATCATATGATACTTGTCTTTCTCTGATTGACTTATTTTGCTTAGCATAATACCCTCTAGTTCCATCCATGTCGCAGCAAATGGCAAGATTTCATTTTTTGATGGCTGCATAATATTCCATTGTGTGTGTGTGTGTGTGTGTGTATCAATCACATATTCTTTATCCATTCATCTGTTGATGGACATCTAGCAGGCCATTGTGTTTTATATCTTGTTGGGTGCTAGACACTTTTGTATTCCTATAAATATTTTTCAGCTTTGTTCTGGAACATAGTTATTTAAAAACTATTTGATCCTTTTGGGTTTAACTTTTAAACTTTGTTACATGGGAACAAAGCAACATTTAACCTAGAGTTAAATTTTCCCACTACTGATACCCCATTAGTTACTAAGTTTTTCACTCTGATTGTTGGGCC
The DNA here is from genome assembly GCF_004348235.1 of Phoca vitulina. Taxonomy (NCBI): domain Eukaryota; kingdom Metazoa; phylum Chordata; class Mammalia; order Carnivora; family Phocidae; genus Phoca; species Phoca vitulina. The sequence goes on from NW_022589741.1 coordinate 4,636,502, forward strand.
ATAAACACTATTCCCAGTCATTTGTGAGCTCTAGATAACTGTTCCCTCTACTCATTTGGAGTATTTCTTCTGTATATTTTGGGTAATCTCCTCACAAGCATGTACTGTATTGCATATTTGAAAGAGTGTCTCTGCTGATTTCTGAAGTTTTCTCTCTGTGCAGTTTTCTTCTCTATGTTATCCTGCAAACTCTAGCTGTCTTAGCCTCTCCAAAATTCCACATCTGTCTCCTCAACTAAGGGAGGAGGCTCCTCACTGAGCCTTGTCCAAGCAATAAGCTGGGGCAATCACAGGGCTCACTTAAGGTCTTTCTCATATCTAAAGATCAACATTCTTAACTGCCTGATGTCCAATGTCATGAAAGCCTTTGATTCTTATATTTTGTCTGTTTTCAGAAGTTTCAGGATAAATCTCGTCCCAGTTACTCCATCTTGGCCAAATGAGGAAAGCTTTTCAGAGTAGTTTTTTATTAATTATTTCTCAATTTGATATACTTGCAGCATGTGTAATATTTATACTTGAGCCTTCCATGGGCTAGGAAGGGAGGTTGATTTCTTAAGGGTGACTTTTTTCTACCTCTGTTGGATTCTTGAGCTGAATAAAAACAAATCTACACTTCAAGTTCCAAGGATGTACACAGAGGGATTTTTCCCAATTTACTTTTCAAAACCTGAAGTTATTTGATAATCCCACAAAATGGGATGTGGCTGCAGTCTGCTGTGTTGGGAAAATAATTTCACTTAAATTTGCAGCTTGTCTTAGGTTTCTTGGCCATACTAAAACACATATCCTTTTTCAAGGTATGTGGAGTATAACTTCATTTATGATCTATTGTTTTGTTTTGGCTTCTTCTCTGCATTTAATATCAAAATATATCAATTTTATACTGGAAGCAATATGTTATGCTTATTTTGGAAAAATGTGATTTTACTGGAGAGGTCACTGTGCTTTGTTTGAGAATGACATGAAAACCTCTCAGGGTTCATGCCATGTCTTTCAAAATTTTGTGAGATAGGTCTAGGGCCAGATGGTTTCAGACAATCTTTCATTGTACTCTTTTTTCTTTTTCTAATCCTTAAGAAAGTTATCACACTTTATATTCTATTATTCAAGCTCACAAACCTTCACACTCCATACTGGCAGTGGAACCTTGTCCACTATGTGCATTTGGAATATTCTTTAAAGTTGTAATATTTAAATTACTGTCATTTTGAGATACAGATTCATCTTTTGTGAATTGCTTATGTAATACAATTCATATAATGTAATAGCAAAAAGGTAAATTCAGCAGGCATAACAATAGCATACAAATGATGTAAAAATAGGTTAACCATTTTAAAGTTCACCTTGATTATTGAATATTTAAAAAGACTGATGAATGTAGTCCTAAATCATCCACTGTCTCTAAGGACATAATGATTAAAATAAAGAATAGTGTCTTTCTCTACAAAATATGAGCAATCTTATATTTCAAATGTATAATGTATTTGTGTGCATTTTTTTCTAAAAATTGCCAAGAGCCTGCTGAGTACTCTATAGTCTTACAAGGATTCTGAGTTGTACCTTAGCTACATTTTAGGAAATGCTGCCTTCAAAAATTCAATAAAACTGTAGAGGCTCTCAAAGAAATTTGCACAAATGTCCCTGAAATCCATTTGTAGACCTCAGGCTAGGAATCACTCAGATGTTTACTTTGATTAAGGCACAGATGCTCCAATAAATGTGTTATGGCCAAGATAACAGAATATTTTGCCCCAAAGCCTAACAATTTCTTACAAAACAACTACCTGGGGTTATTTTTCCAAAGGGGGATTGTGACAGGGCAAACAATTGCAATTCCATGGGTTGTCCAGTCTGAAAACGAAAATGAAACAAATCTGGTACCCTCCTGTATCAGGCACTCTGGCAGTCAAATACCATTCACGGCAACTGATTATCATTTATATGTGCTCAGCTTTAGAGAAATAGCTAAAGCTCTTTAAATAGTTCTAGACTAGAAATTACTGGAAAGGCTGCATGATAAATCTAGAATACTAGAAAGGCCAGAAATACATTTAAATGAGGCAATGATGCTTTGACAAAACAAAAACACAAAACCTGATATGAATCTTAGTGTTTTGGCTTTGCCATTAGTGTAGACCCTCTTGGAAATGAGTCTTGTTTAGACAAGAATAGAAAGAGGACATTTAGCCAAATTGCATTCACAATTCAGATGTTACAGGTTTTAAACTCACTAGTTACTATCCACATCTATGATCCTTTTTAAAAGCAAAAAAGATAATATTCTTTTCAAATGGCACTGCAACCAGATAACCTAAGTGAAAGTGAAAAACAAGAATACTTCCTTTAAGGTTGAAATTAATTTGAGTGTAAAAATAACAAACAAAGATGCTTTGGAGAGGAATGATTCAAGATTTATCTAAGTATGGTAGAATTTGGTTTAAGATGGTTGTTTAAGCCCCTCAGCCTACATCCTCCAGTAAACTGAGTTACAGTCTGAGACCTGTCCCATGTACTGACCTCAAATCAGCTGACTTTCATGAAATATTATGATCCTTTATTAATATCTCCAAATGCAGGTGGACATATTTCAAAGATACCTTTAAGAGATCTCAAGGAAATAATTTCCCTACCTACCAGACATAGCATAGTACTTCTGATAATTCATGGAAATTTTACCATCTCAGTAGTACCCAGTCTTTCTCAAGGTAGGGTGAAAATTGAAACAATATCAGAAAATTAAAGTCAGCCCTGCAATCTTTACAACACAAGACTATTAATTTGTAGACCCTCTAACTCAGTATCTCACAGCTGGATAATTAACATATCCTGGTTACAGTGGGAACTTTCCAAATCTCTATTCCTTGATGACTTTTTAGAGCAGTATCAATAAAGCATTTATAAATAAGCACAGATTTTCCCCATTGGCTTCATTCAAAGTCTGAAACTGCCTTAGTACGAGCAAAAAGGACTGAAAAGTTTTTAAATATTCACTGGCAGCAGCCACAGTGTTCCAGAGCCTGGGGACATAATAGAGAAAAAAAAAAAAACAACAAAAAACTGAGCTACTCCATCTTGACTAATTTAAGAAATTATCAGAGGAATGCATATAGCATATACAAGACTTAAAAATAGAGTGATAGAGCCAGGGAAGTGTGATTGGAACTACTGTATTGAGAGAGGAAGAAAACATGGATTAATCAGCATAATCAGACTGCAGCCTTTTGCAGTGGAAAGCAGCCTGGACTTAGGTCAGAAGATCCGAGCCCCAGCTCAGCTATAACATTATCATCTATATGGCCCGAGGCAAGTGACTTCTATTCTCTGATTCAGTTCCCGCAGAAATAATAAAATCCTCCTAGGACAGTTACTAGAGATGATGATTTTTAAAATAAAATAAAAGCACCTGGGGTCTAAAAAGATGGTTTTTAATCTTAGCTCTGAAATGTCTGATTAATGTCTTTGAATATGTCATTTAATCTCTCTCAACTTCAGTTTCTTCATACGCTATATAAAAAATTGCTTGTGTTCAGGTAGACTGCTGGAAAGCAAATGTGCACCAGATCCATACCAAAGGGATTGAGACTTGAAGAATGAGAACCAGAAATGACCTACACTAAATGGACAATAGACACCAGTGCATTATACTGGCAAAAAGGATGGTTCCTGGAAACTGGTGAGTGAATTGTAACTTTGTGAGTGTATCTTTCCCGGAATTTGTAGTCCTTTTCATTTCAGATGGCTTAGAGACAAGCTGTTTAATAAGACAAAGTTTTTGGTGATCTTTGCAGGACACAAATGGGATCCATGTAGAGATTCTTGCAACGTTCTTCATAGCAAAGTTTCCCACCCCCCCACCCCACCCCCCACTTTGCTTTCCTGTTTCTTCTTAAACATACACTGACACAGACAGGAAGACAGAAAGATGATCTCAACATCTTAAAGTTAACTAAGGTGGAATAATAAAGGTTCTATTTAGTAGTATTTGTCCTTTTACAATGTCCTTTCTGAAACCAAAACTAGTAAATGTAAAACAAAAAATGAGAAGCAAAAAAAAAATACCCAAAAAACAAAAAAACCTGCTCCATCTGTCTGATACAACTAGAAAAAGCTACACCTCTGAGTCATAATCTATGGTGAACGGTGTTCAAATACAGTACAATTTCAACCAAATGCAGGAAAAATGCTGAGAGCAGACATGGCTCTGTACAACTCTGGTAGTGCCCCAAATCCACCCAAAGTGGGTGGCAAAAATGATGTAACAAACCAATGATCCACTACTTGAAGTAGCAAGATCTAGGAGCCTGAGCACAGGGAAGGTCCCTGAGCCATGCAAGAGAAGAAACAAGGCACAGAGAGGACTCCTTCAGACTTGCCAGCTGTCAGACAAGCACACTACGAGTGAGGCAGAGTAGAAGAGGAGCGCATGGCCATCAGTCCTGCAATGTATAAAGAAGTCAATGCCAGATTGTCTAAAATATTAAGAGCTGATGAGATGCATGGTTTCACCATTAGCCAGATCATTATCTGGTCAGTCAGAGCAGATATGTAACTGAGACACCCCATCATGAATAAAATTAATAATTAACCTTGCTTTCTGCTCCAGCTTCTTACCTTAAACTTTCCCTTACACTGTTTTTCTTTTAAATATCAGGCAAAGAAAAAATGGTCCCTGTTTAAAGATCAGTGATGTCTGCAAAAGGAATAAGATCTTGCCATTTGCAACGACGTGGATGGAACTGGAGGGTATTATGCTGAGCGAAATAAGTCAAACAGAGAAAGACATGTATCATATGACCTCACTGATATGAGGAATTCTTAATCTCAGGAAACAAACTGAGGGTTGCTGGAGTGGGGGGTGGGGTGGGAGGGATGGGGTGACTGGGTGATGGACACTGGGGAAGGTATGTGCTCTGGTAAGCGCTGTGAATTGTGCAAGACTGTTGAATC
>NW_022589741.1:4651451-4719839 GCF_004348235.1 Phoca vitulina
GTTAAGAAAAAAAAGAAGATAGCAGGAGGGGAAGAATGAAGGGGGGGAAATCGGAGGGGGAGACGAACCATGAGAGACTATGGACTCTGAAAAACAAACTGAGGGTTCTAGAGGGGAGGGGGGTGGGAGGATGGGTTAGACTGGTGATGGGTATTAAAGAGGGCACGTTCTGCATGGAGCACTGGGTGTTATGCACAAACAATGAATCATGGAACACTACATCAAAAACTAATGATGTAATGTATGGTGATTAACATAACAATAAAAAATTAAAAATAAAAACAAATTTGATTGAAAAAAATAGATTTGCAGCAAAGTCATTTAAAAAAATTGTAAGTTTAAAAAAATAGGCAGAATCAAACTAGGAAAACACACATACACATACGCACACACTTGCACACAAGGAAATTGGATACTAATACTGGATTAGTTGGATATTAATATCAGACAGTGTTAAAAAAAGGAGTAAAAAAGGGAAATTGATAAAAATAAAGCATAAACTTTTATATATTTGTTGCATCAAATAGCATAGTATCATCACTCAAAATGCCAACCAAAATAACAATAACAGAAAGTAGAATAATGTTAATATAATTTTCATTCACCTCTCTCAGCTCATAAAAACTTAAGTATATAATACAAATAAGTAACAATACAGAGAAGACTTTCTCAAAGTACAGTCCAAGGTCACTTGCAGTGAACTCTACTAGAAGTCTTATAAAATAGAGTGTATTCCAAAACCCTACTCCAGCATACAACCTTAGACTAATATATTTATATATAAATATACACTAAATAGAATATATAATTTATAATCAAATGACCATAGAATATTTACAGAAATTGACCAGAAAGTGCCATGAAATAAAAACAGTAGAAATAATGAGGAACACATTTTTTTCAAGAATTTAAGAAAAATAGAAAAGCTAGAAATTAATGTGTTTTTTTGTATATTTTATTTTATTTTATTATGTTACATTAATCACCAAACATTACATCATTAGTTTTTGATGTAGTGTTCCTAGAAATTAATGTTTTTTAAAAAGAAGGAAATTACATCTTGACCAGATGAAAATTTAAAACTCTCTCTCAAACAATGTGAGCCAAAGAGAAAAATCCAAATCAAATTTCAGAAAGGTTAGAAATTAAATTGATAGCAATGGGACACATCAGAATCATGGAATATAATTTAAAAGGTTTTGAGAGATCTCATAGCCCAAAGTGTTTAATTACTAAGCAAGATAGAATAATGGTAAGTAAATATGTAGTTCCTCTCAAAACTTAGGAGTGTAACAAAAAAATAAAACCAACAAAAAGAGAAGAAAGTAATTAATACAGATAAAAGATTAATGCATTAAAAGTGAATCCTAAGGGTACCTGGGTGGCTCAGATGGTTAAGTGTCTGCCTTCAGCTCAGGTCCTGATCCCAGGGTCCTGGGATTGAGCCCCATGTCAGGCTCCCAGCTCAGCAGGGAGTCTGCTTCTCCCTCTGCCTCTGCCTGCCTGCCGCTCCCCCTGCTCATGCTCTGTCTGTCTGTCTCTCTCTCAAAGGAATAAAATCTTTTTTTAAAAAAAGTGAATCCTACTATACATAACGCATAATAAACACTAGAACTGTTTCTTAAAAATAGTAAATAAGTACTGAAGATATTAATAAATAAAAATGAAAACAATCACAAACAAAAGATTACATATTATATGATTCCATTTATAAGAAATTTTTTATTTTTATTTTTTTAAGTTCCAGTATTTTATTTTTTTCTATTTTATTTTATTATGTTATGTTAATCACCATACAATACATCATTAGTTTTTGATGTGGTGATCCACGATTCATTGTTTTCATGTAACACCCAGTGCTCCATGCAATATGTGCCCTCCTTAATACCCATCACCAGGCTAACCCGTCCCCCACCCCCCTCCCCTCTAGAACCCTCAGTTTATTTCTCAGAGTCCATAGTCTCTCATGGTTCATCTCTCCCTCCGATTTCCCCCCCTTCATTTTTCCCTTCCTTCTCCTAATGTCCTCCATGCTATTCTTTATGTTCCACATATAAGTGAAACCATATGATAATTGACTTTCTCTGCGTGACTTATTTCACTTAGCATAATCTCCTCCAGTCCCATCCATGTTGATGTAAAAGTTGGGTATTCATCCTTTCTGATGGCTGAGTATTCCATTGTATATATGGACTGCATCTTCTTTATCCATTCATCTGTTGAAGGGCATCTTGGCTCTTTCCACAGTTTGGCTATTGTGGACATTGCTGCTATGAACATTGGGGTGCATATGACCCTTGTTTTCACTACATCTGTGTCTTTGGGGTAAATACCCAGGAGTGCAGTTGCTGGGTCATAGGGTAGCTCTATTCTTAATTTTTTGAGGAACCTCCACACTGTTTTCCAAAGTGGCTGTACCAACTTGCATTCCCACCAACAGTGTAAGAGGGTTCCCCTTTCTCCACAACCTCTCCAACATTTGTTGTTTCTTGCCCTGCCAATTTTTGCCATTCTAAATAGTATAAGGTGGTATCTCAGTGTGTTTTTTTGTTTTTTGTTTTTTTTGTCACTGACACCACGCGTTTATTTTTTTTTTTGAAGATTTTTTTTGTTATGTTAATCCCCATGCATTACATCATTAGTTTTAGATGTAGTGTTCCATGATTCATTGTTTGTGCATAACACCCAGTGCTCCATGCAGAACGTGCCCTCTCAATACCCATCACCAGGCTAACCCATCCTCCCACCCACCTCCCCTCTAGAACCCTGTTTGTTTTTCAGAGTCCATCATCTCTCATAGTTCGTCTACCCCTCCGATTCCCCCCCTTTATTCTTCCCCTCCTGCTATCTTCTTCTTCTTTTTTTTTTTTCCTTAACATATATTGCATTATTTGTTTCAGAGGTACAGATCTGAGATTCAACAGTCTTGCACAATTCACAGCGCTTACCAGAGCACATACCCTCCCCAGTGTCTATCACCTAGTCACCCCATCCCTCCCACCCCACCCCCCACTCCAGCAACCCTCAGTTTGTTTCCTGAGATTAAGAATTCCTCATATCAGTGAGGTCATATGATACATGTCTTTCTCTGATTGACTTATTTCGCTCAGCATAATACCCTCCAGTTCCATCCATATCGTTGCAAATGGCAAAATCTCATTCCTTTTGATGGCTGCATAATATTCCATTGTATATATATACCACTTCTTCTTTATCCATTCATCTGTCGATGGACATCTTGGCTCTTTTCACCGGTTGGCTATTGTGGACATTGCTGCTATAAACATTGGGGTGCACATACCCTTTCAGATCCCTACTTTTGTCTCTTTGGGGTAAATACCCAGTAGTGCAATTGCTGGATCGTATGGTAGCTCTATTTTCAACTTTTTGAGGAACCTCCACACTGTTTTCCAGAGTGGCTGCACCAGCTTGCATTCTCAGTGTGGTTTTAATTTGAATTTCCCTGATGGCTAATGATGATGAACATTTTTTCATGTGTCTGTTAGCCATTTGTATGTCTTCTTTGGAGAAGTGTCTGTTCATGTCTTCTACCCATTTTTTGACTTATCTGTTTTTTGGATGTGGAGTTTGAGAAGTTCTTTATAAATCTTGGATACCAGCCCTTTATCTGTAGTGTCATTTGCAAATATCTTCTCCCATTCTGTGGGTTGCCTCCTTGTTTTGTTGACTGTTTCCTTTGCTGTGCAGAAGCTTTTTATCTTGATGAAGTCCGAAAAGTTCATTTTGCTTTTGTTTCACTAGCTTTTGGAGATGTATCTTGAAAGAAGTTGCTGTGGCCGATGTCAAAGAGGTTACTGCTTATGTTCTCCTCTAGGATTTTGCCGGATTCCTGTGTCAGACTGAGGTCTTTCATCCATTTTGAGTTTATCTTTGTGTATGGTGTTAGAGAATGATTGAGTTTCATTCTACTGCACGTGGCTGTCCAATTTTCCCAGCACCATTTATTGAAGAGACTGTCTTTTTTCCATTGCATGTTTTTTCCTGCTTTGTCAAAGATTATTTGACCATAGAGTTGAGGGTCCATATGTGGGCTCTCTATTCTGTTCCATTGGTCTCTTTGTCTGTTTTTGTGCCAGTACCATGCAGTCTTGGTGATCACTGCTTTGTAATATAGCTTGAAATCGGGCAATGTGATGCCCCCAGCTTTGTTTTTCTTTTTCAACACTTCCTTGGCAATTCAGGGTCTTTTCTGATTCCACACAAATTTTAGGATTGTTTGTTCCAACACTTTGAAAAATGTCACTGGAATTTTGATCGGTATGGCATTGAAGGTATAGATTGCTCTGGGTAGCATAGACATTTTAACAATGTTTATTCTTCTGATCCATGAGCATGGAATGTTTTTCCATCTTTTTGTGTCTTCTTCAATTTCTTTCATGAGCGTTCTGTAGTTCCTAGAGTATAGATCCTTTACCTCTTTGGTTAGGTTTATTCCGAGGTATCTTATGGTTTTTGGTGCTATTGTAAATGGAATCGTTTCTCTAATTTCTCTTTCTACAGTTGCATTTTTAGTGTATAAGAAAGCAACTGATTTCTGTGCATTGATTTTGTATCCTGCCACATTACTAAGTTGCTGTTTGAGTTCTAGTAATTTGGGGGTGGAGTCTTTTGGGTTTTCCACATAAAGTATCATGTCATCTGTGAAGAGAGAGAGTTTGACTTCTTCTTTGCCAATTTGAATACCTTTTATTTCTTTTTGTTGTCTGATTGCTGTTGCTAGGACTTCTAGTACTATGTTGAACAATAGTGGTGAGAGTGGGCATCCTTGATGTGTTCCTGATCTTAAGAGAAAGGCTCTCAGCTTTTCCCCATTGAGGATGATATTCGCTGTGGATTTTTCATAGATGGATTTTAAGAACTTGAGGAATGTTCCCTCTATCCCTATACTCTGAAGAGTTTTAATCAGGAAAGGATGCTGTATTTTGTCAAATGTTTTTTCTGCATCAATTGAGAGGACCATATGGTTCTTCTCTCTCCTCTTATTAATGTGTTCTATCACACTGATTGATTTGCGAATGTTGAACCACCCTTGCATCCCAGGGATAAATCCCACTTAGACGTGGTGGATGATCCTTTTAATGTATTGTTGGATTCTATTAGCTAGGATTTTGTTGAGGATTTTGGAATCCATATTCATCAGGGATATTGGTCTGAAATTCTCCTTTTTGATGGGGTCTTTGCCTGGTTTGGGGATTAAGGTAAAGCTGGCCTCATAGAATGAGTCTAGAAAACAGGTGCATCTTGCTTGGGTTGTGGTCAATAATTTGGACTCTATACATTCCCTCAACCACCCCTCAACAGAATGACTAGGAGGAAGAACCCCCAAAATAGGAAAGACTCAGAGATTATGACTTATGCCACAGATTTACAAATGGATTCAGATATAACCAAGATGTCAGAGATGGAATTCAGGCTAGCAATTGAGAAGACAATAGCTAGAATGGAGAAAGCAATTAATGGCAACATAGAGTCTCTGGGGGCAAAAATGAAAGCTGAATTGGCAAAACTTAAAAATGCTATCAGTGAGATCCAATCTAATCTAAATAATCTAACAGCTAGGGTAAGTGAGGCAGAAGAACGAATTAGTGACCTGGAAGACAATTTAATACATAAAAAGGGAAAAGAGGAGGCCAGGGAAAAACAACTCAGAATCCATGAAAATAGAATGAGAGAAATAAGTGAAGCATTCCAATGTCAGAATTATTGGAATCCTGGAGGGGGTGGGGAGAGAGAGAGGACTAGATGATATATTTGAGCAAATCGTAGCTGAGAATTTCCCTCATCTGGGGAATGAAACAAACATTCGTGTCCTAGAGGCAGAGAGGACCCCTCCCAAGATCAAGGAAAAGAGGCCAACACCCCAGCATGTAATAGTAAAACTCGCAAATCTTAGAACCAAGGAAACCATCTTAAGGGCAGTTAGGGGGAAGAGATTCCTTACATACAGAGGGAGGAACATCAGAATAACGTCAGGCCTATCCACAGAGACCTGGCAAGCCAGAAAGGCCTGGCAAGACATATTCAGGGTACTAAATGAGAAGAACATGCAGCCAAGAATACTTTATCTGGGAAGGCTTTCATTTAGAATGGATGGAGAGATGCAGATCTTCCACACCGGCAGAACCTGAAAGAATATGTGACCACTAAGCCAGCCCTGCAAGAAATATTAAGGGGGGTTCTATAAAAGGAGAAAGACCCCAAGAGTGATATACAACAGAAATTTACAGGGACAATCTATAAAAACAATGTCTTCACAGGCAACTTGATGACAATTAATTCATATCTTTCAATAATCACTCTCAATGTGAATGGCTTAAATGCTCCCATAAAATGGCACAGGGTTGCAGATGGGATAAAAAGACAGGACCCATCCAAATGCTGTCTACGAGACTCATTTTGAACCTAAAGATACATCCAGACTGAAAGTGAAGGGATGGAGATCCATCTTCCATGCCAGCAGACCTCAAAAGAAAGCTGGGGTAGCAATTCTTAGACAAATTAGATTTTAAACTAAAGACTGTAGTTAGAGATACAGAAGGACACTATATCATTCTTAAAGAGTCTATCCAACAAGAAGATCTAACAATTGTAAATATCTATGCCCCCAACATGGGAGCAGCCATCTACATAAGCCAACTGTTAACCAAAATAGAGTCATATTGACAACAATACGTTAATTGTAGGAGAACTCAATACTCCACTCTTCAGCAACATACAGATCATCTAAGCAGAAAATCAACAAAGAAACAGCTTTGAATGACGCACTGGACCAGATGGACCTCATAGATTTATACAGAACATTCCACCCTAAAACAACAGAATACTCATTCTTCTCGAGCTCACATGGAATTTTCTCCAGAATAGACCACATACTGGGTCACAAATCAGATCTCAACCGATACCAAAAGACTGAGATTATTCCCTGCATATTCTCAGACCACAATGCTCTAAAACTGGAACTCAATCACAAGAAAAAAATTGGCAGAAATTCAAACACTTAGAAGCTAAAGACCACTCTGCTCAAGAATGTGTGGGTCAACCAGGAAATCAAAGAAGAACTTAAACAATTCCTGGAAACCAATGAGAACGAAAACACATTAGTCCAAAACCTATGGGATAAGACAAAGGCGGTCCTAAGGGGGAATACATAGCCATCCAAGCCTCACTCAAAAAAATAGAAAAATCCCGAATTCACCAACTAACTCTACACCTTAAAGAACTAGAGAAAGAGCAACAAACGATGCCTAAGCCATGCATTAGAAGAGAAATAATTAAGATTAGAGCAGAGATCAATGAATTAGAAACCAGAAACACAGTAGATCAGATCAACGAAACTAGAAGCTGGTCCTCTGAAAGAATAAGATCAATAAACCACTGGCCAGACTTATCCAAAAGAAAAGAGAAAGGACCCAAATTGATAAAATTATGAATGAAAGGGGAGAGATCACGACTAACACCAAGGAAATAGAAACAATTATTAGAAATTATTATCAACAACTCTATGCCAATAAACTGAGCAATCTGGATGAAATGGAGGCCTTCCTGGAAACCTATAAGCTGCCAAGACTGAAACAGGAAGAAATTGACAACCTGAATAGGCCAATAACCAGTAATGAGATTGAAGCAGTGATCAAAAACCTCCCAGAAAACAAGAGTCCAGGGCCTGATGGATTCCCTGGGGAATTGTACCAAACATTCAAAGAAGAAATAATACCTATTCGCCTGAAGCTGTTTCAAAAAATATTAAGAAATTTTTTAAAAAGGCAAAACTATAGAGACAGCATATCAGTCATTCCCTGGAGGTGGAGGTGGGCACAGGGACTGACTGCAGATGGGCATGAGGGAAATTTTTGGGTCATGATTGCACAAAGTATAAATCTATTAAAAATCATCAAACTGTATACTTAGAATGAATAAATTTTATGTGTAATGGCATAGTTGTACTTTAATGAAACTGCTAAAAAATATGTTGATAAAAGATCCCACTTATTGTAGCAATAGAAAAATGGAATACCTAAAAATGTGAAGATAGTATTTTTTGCAGGACATTAGCTAAGATTTAGATGGATAAAGAGATATGACTTGTTCTTGGATAAAAGAAAGGATGTTGGATGAAAGACCTCAATGTGAGACAGAAATCCATCAAAATCCTAGAGGAGAACATAGGCAGTAACCTCTTCGACATCAGCCACAGCCACTTCTTTCAAGACATGTCTCCAAAGGCAAGTGAAACAAAAGGGAAAATGAACTTTTGGGACTTCATCAAGATAAAAAGCTTCTGCACAGCAAAGGAAACAATCAACATAACAAAGAGGCAACCCACAGAATGGGAGAAGATATTTGCAAATGACATTATAGGTAAAGGGCTGGTATCCAAGATCTATAAAGAACTTCTCAAACTCAACACCGAAAAAACAAATAATCCAGTCAAAAAATGGGCAGAAGACATGAACAGACACTTCTCCAAAGAAGACATACGAATGGCTAACAGACACATAACAGACACAGAAAAAATGTTCAACATCATTAGCCATCAGGGAAATTCAAATCAAAACCACAATGAGATACCACCTTACTCCAGTTAGAATGGCAAAAATCAACAAGGTAGGAAATAACAAATGTTGGAGAGGATGTGGAGAAAGGGGAAGCCTCTTATATCGTTGGTGGGAATGCAAGTTGGTACAGCCACTTTGGAAAACAGTATGGAGGTTCCTCAAAAAGTTAAAAATAGAGCTACCCTAAGACCCAGCAATTGCACTACTGGGTATTTACCCCAAAGATACAGATGTAGTGAAAAGAAGGGGCACATGCATCGCAATGTTCATAGCAGCAATGTCCACAATAGCCAAACTGTGGAAGGAGCCAAGATGCCCTTCAGATGAATGAATAAAGAAGATGTAGTCCATATATACAATGGAATACTCAGCCATCAGAAAGGATGAATACCCAACTTTTGCATCGACATGGATGGAACTGGAGGGGATTATGCTAAGTGAAATAAGACAAGCAGAGAAAGATAATTATCATATGGTTTCACTTATATGTGGAACATAAGGAATAGCATGGAGGACATTAGGAGAAGGAAGGGAAAAATGAAGGGGGTGGGATCAGAGGGGGAGATGAACCATGAGAGACTATGGACTCTGGAAAACAAACTGAGGGTTTCAGAGGGGAGGGGGGTGGTGGGATGGGTTAGCCCACTGATGGGTATTAAAGAGGGCCCATACTGCAATGAGCACTGGGTGTCATACGCGAACAATGAATCATGGAACACTACATCAAAAACTAATGATGTACTGTATGGTGACTATCATAACATAATAAAATGTGTGTGTGTGTGTGTGTGTGTGTGTGTGTGTGTGTGTATACCTAAATTTATCTAGAGATTTAATGCAATCTCAACAAAAAAATAAAATAAAATCATAATTAGGCAACTGCATTTAATTGGATGAAATACGATTGTTCAGTGGATGGTTGGGATGACCATTTAAGGAGGGACTAAAAAATATAGTATTCACTCCCAACAATCTAATAAATTCCAGATGGAAAAAAATGAGAGGATATTTTGTATAATTTGAAATACAGAGGTTTTACAGGGAGCACACATAACCTAAAATCATAAAGGAGGAAATGGATCAAATAGACCACATAATAATTAAAACGTGTTAATGGTGAAAAAAAGAAATCTATATTAACATACTATAAAAATTATCCAACACATTTAACAAAGGTTTGATTTTATTATTGTAGAAATAACTTTCAAGTTCCACATCAAATGTGTTATCAAATCCTGTTGGCTCTAATTCCAACAGATAGTTAGCCTCCGAGCATTTCTAATCACCTACATGCTGCTACCTGGATCCTGTCACCATCATATCTTACCTGGATGATTTCGACAGCCCCCCCACTGGTGTGTCTCTCTCTGTGCCCTTGCTTCCTTTCAAACTATTCTCAAACAGCAGCTGATATGATCCAGTTAAAACTCTGTCAACCCACTCTTCTGCTCACAAGTCTCCAAAGGCTTCCCATTCAAATGGTTTTCCTATCTTTTTTCAGAATAAAAAGGTGTTTTGAGTCCCTACACAATATGGCTTCCATATCTCCTACTTCCCTTACTCACTCTACTCCAGCCACTCTGGTCTAATTGCTGGTCTTGAGCTTGACCGGCATATGTCACTTCTGCATGCCATCTCTACCTGGTGTTCTGTCCCTCTAAACACCTTACGGATTGTGCTCTCACCTTCTTTAAACCTGTGTTCAAATACTTTCCCAGTGAGGCATTCCCTGATGATTCTCATTTAAAATCACAAATCGTACCCTACTCCCAGCACCTCCTTTCTTCCCTCCTTTTTCCTCCCCTGGCATATTATGTATTTTACTTACATATCTGTTTCTCACTACTAGAAGGTAAGCTTTGTGAGGACAAAATTTTTGGTCTATTTTGGTCTCTGCTATATTTTTAGCACTTCAAAAAGTGCCTAGAATATAACACTCTCTCAAAAACCTTTGTTAATTAATGTGAAAAGATGCCAACAACCCCATATAGGGAAATCAGTCAGAATACATGGATGTGATGAGAGACGATGGACTCTGAAAAAACAAACTGAGGGTTCTAGAGGGGAGGGGGGTGGGAGGATGGGTTAGCCTGGGTATTGAGGAGGGCACGTTCTGCATGGAGCACTGGGTGTTATGCACAAACAATGAATCATGGAACTCTACATCAAAAACTAATGATGTAATGCATGGTGATTAACATAACAATAAAAAAAATTAAAAAAAAAAAGAATACATGGATGTGAAGATGTCCAACCTCATCCGTAATTGAAGAAGTACAAACCAAAATAACTGAAATAACTGTTATTCACCTATCAATTGTAAAGATCATTTTATGTAGATTAAGGTATGGGAAATTGAATATTTTCAGACATTATTAGAGGAATGTAATTGTTGCAACCTCTCTGAAGAAAATTTGATAATATCTTTCACAATCTCCAATGTACATATCCCTTAAGAATTGTCCCTAATACCAGGTTTGCACATTTGTGTACAAGATGTCAATTGCAAAAGACTAAATATTTATCAGCAGATATATAATTGTAGGTAAATAACTGTGAAATTCAATCATATAATGTGCGTGTATTCATGCAGCAAATGTTTCCTGAGTGTCTTTTATGTGCCAGGTATTGTTCTAGATGCTGGTAATACGAGATAGATACTGGTCAAAGAACAGATGAATGGATCAGTAGAACAGAATAGAGAACCCAGGAGTAGACCCACACAACCACAGTCAACCAATCTTTGACAAAGGATCAAAGGCAATACAATGGAGAAAAGATCATCTTTTCAACCAGCGGTGCTGGAACAACTGGACAGGTACATGCAAACATCCTTACATCCTTCACAAAAATTAACTCAAAATGGATCACAGACCAAAATGTCAAATGCCTAGCCTTCTGGCTAGAAAGGTCAATGCACAAGTTTAACATTACAATCAAATTATACCCAGTGAAAATGAGGTTATTTTCTAAAAGCAAATTAGGATGCTTTTAGGTAAGGGAAATGGATACTAGTCAACCAAAGAAGAAAAATGACTAATTGGATCCAAAGAGAGCATAATAATAAAATTTCTGTTCAGATGTACCATTGTCTTTTCACTGACAGTTCCATTGCTGAATCAAAATGGGGACGTGAAAGCTTATTTAACATTCATTTAACAGATTTAGGGACATTCTGAGTTTTTCTAGTAATGCATCTACTGCCTAATTAACAGCTAGAGGTAATTAATGATGTTGACATTTACACCCCTCATTTGTGTCACCAATTCCTCCATCATACTAATTGGCATTCAGAGCCACGGGAAGCATGATTGTGAACTGAATACTAACACCATTATGCTGTTGCAGCTTTTTTTTTTAACTCAAAGACCTATTGTCCTGTTGACATATTAGTATCATTTTTTTTTTTTTTTTTTTTTTAAAGATTTTATTTATTTATTTGACAGAGAGAGACACACAGCGAGAGAGGGAACACAAGCAGGGGAAGTGGAAGAGGGAGAAGCAGGCTTCCCGCGGAGCAGGGAGCCCGATGCGGGGCTCGATCCCAGGGCCCTGGGATCATGACCTGAGCCGAAGGCAGACGCTTAACGACTGAGCCACCCAGGCACCCCTTAGTATCATTTTCTAATTGCATTTGCTTAGAGAAATTACACTGAAATCATGAGAACTTTGAATAGGTAAATGTTATGTCTACTTTTACAGTTAGAAGTTATCAATGTGAGTTTACTCCCTAGGGTACTTTTCAATATAACAAGCATAACCACACAGACATTGGGGTTTAGTAGCAAAAAGCTATTACCAGTACTGGTGATTTAAGAGAAAAAAATTATCTTGCTGAAAGGTGCATAGGTAAGAACACTGGGCTCTTGAGCCCCAAACTGCCAGACTGTGTCCCTTTACTTTGCATAACTGAAATAAATTGGTTTTTGTACTATTTGACATGTTGAGTTTACTGGACAGTATTTGAGTTTATGAAAAGAGAGGGGAAAGAGGTTGGAGGAGAGAAGACAGAGAAGACAGAGGAGAGAAGGAAAGGAAAAAGGAAAAAAATGAATAGATATCAAGAACATGATCACATGATGATGCAAAGCACCATTAAGGAGAAAAGGGGTGTCACCCTCCAAAGGGGTCCCTAAAACAAGTACAGCTTCTCCAATCCTTTCTCATTTATTCATAATCCACCCCCAACATCCCCTCCTCCCCCACACCGAAAGAACATGTAGAAGGAAAGGTGAGCCCTGGACATAGCAGTGTCCACCAGGGAAGCACAGAGGCAACATAATTCACACAAAGACAGCGTTTTGTTTTATAGCTCAGATGCCAAATCGTTCTTAACAGCCACTGAATGAATCATTGGGTGTCTTTCACCTTTCCCTGGATGCAAAATTAATTTTTCTAAATCCTTAATCATCCTTCCTGACAATACTCCGAAAGAGAGCCATCCCCAGCAGTACTCAGTCTAATTAACTACCTTGGGTTTTACCTACTTAGGCATTCAAATTACTCCTTTGGTAACAGATAATTTGCTTGCCAACGTTTAATTCTTCACATCCAAAGTTAAAACTGATTTGGACCATTAATCCATAATACTTTGATACCAGGGAGACTATAATTCTATTCAAAAAAAATTTTAATGTATCTCTTTTCATAAAAACATAGGGACTCGGCATCAGGGAAATCCAAATCAAAACCTCAATGAGATACCACCTTACACCAGTCAAAATGGCTAAAATTAACAAGTCAGGAAATGACAGATGTTGGCAGGGATGCGGAGAAAGGGGAACCCTCCTACACTGTTGGTGGGAATGCAAGCTGGTGCAGCCACTTGGAAAACAGTATGGAAGTTCCTCAAAAAGTTGAAAATAGAGCTACCCTATGACCCAGCAATTGCACTACTGGGTATTTACCCCAAAGATACAAATGTAGGGATCCGAAGGGGTACATGCACCCCGATGTTTATAGCAGCAATGTCCACAATAGTCAAACTGTGGAAAGAGCCAAGATATCCATCGACAGATGAATGGATAAAGAAGAAGTGGTATATATATACAATGGAATATTATGCAGCCATCAAAAGGAATGAGATCTTGCCATTTGCAACAACGTGGATGGAACTGGAGGGTATTATGCTGAGCGAAATAAGTCAATCAGAGAAAGACATGTATCATATGACCTCACTGATATGAGGAATTCTTAGTCTCAGGAAACAAACTGAGGGTTGCTGGAGTGGTGGGGGGTGGGAGGGATGGGGTGGCTGGGTGATAGACATTGGGGAGGGTATGTGCTATGGTGAGCGCTGTGAATTGTGTAAGACTGATGAATCACAGACCTGTACCTCTGAAACAAATAATACATTATATGTTAAAAAAAGAAAAAAAAGAAGAAGAAGAAGATAGCAGGAGGGGAAGAATGAAGGGGGGATATCGGAGGGGGAGATGAACCATGGGAGACTATGGACTCTGAGAAACAAACTGAGGGTTCTAGAGGGGAGGGGGTGGGCGGATGGGTTAGCCTGGTGATGGGTATTAAAGAGGGCACGTTCTGCATGGAGCACTGGGTGTTATATGCAAACAATGAATCATGGAACACTACATCAAAAACTAATGATGTAATGTATGGTGATTAACATAACATAATAATAAAAAAAAAAATAGGGACTCTTTTTCTTCTTATTTTCCCCCAACCCTCATTTTAAAAAAAGAAAGAAAAATTCAGATGAAAAATGTTTGCCTCATATTCTTTTGAGATGAAAACACCTTCAACCATTCTATCTTAATGCTGAGCAAAATAGATGGACACCCAGACAGACTTTGTGGACTAACTGCTCATTGTAAAATGGAACCCACAGAGGCATGGGACCCTCATTACATGCAGCAATGGTCACCTGAAATCCAGGTCTTTCCTTGGATTCCCAATTCTGTGCTATCATGCACACACATCCAATTAATTCCCAAATCCTGCTAATTTTATCTCCTAAATACTTCTCCAAACTACTAACTACCTTTGCCTTCATTAAAGATTCTATTTTCCATCCCACCCCAAGCTATAACAGGTACTTCCTAAGTGGCCCCTTTATCCAATCTCCTTCCACTCAATACTATGTCAACCAAATGACCTTTTTCAAGCTCAAATATAATTATGGGGCTTCCTTGCCTAAAACTCCTTAATGTTCCCCACTGCCTACAAGGTAAGTCCAAACTCGCAAACAAAGCCCACATGGTCCTCCAAGACCTGCTTGTGCCCAGCTCTGCATCCTCATGTCCTTCCCAAAGCCTGCATCATGTCACATTCTAATTCCCTGAACACATTATGTACTTTCACACCTCACGCCTTTGTTCATGTTGGCTTTTTGTCTGGAATGCCTTCTCCCCCTTCCTCTGTCTTTGCCTACCTCCTTTCATTCTTTAAGACCCAGTTCAGGCCTCACCGCATCCCCAAACACTACCCTCCCTCCAGTACCAGCCCCTGAGGAGCACTTCCTCACACTCCTGCAACCTGCGTGCATTCTTCTGCCCTTGCATTTCAGACTGTAATCTTGATTCATCTAGAAAAGTCTATTTCCTCTACTTAAGGGCAGAAATTATGACTCCATCTCCGTCATCTGCCTGTGACCCAAAAGTGCCTGTGTAAGTTTTTGTTGAATAAATGTAGGAACAGTTGCTACACAGCATCTTTCCTATAAGCTGAGGTTCTTTGCTGTTGCTGCCCCAGCATGATACCACTGCCCATTACATGGTTCATATTTAAAATGAAAAGTACATAAAATAGAACAGACGTGATCCCACAACTGAGACTTTCTCCCTGAACATAATGTTGAAGTTAAAATAGAGTGGTTTATACTGAGTGTGATCTCTGTTTCTAGTAAGGGAGACAAGAACAGAATCACCATGAAATCACATAAACTCAGGGCAGGGAAGTCACTTTGTCCAAATCCCAGCTACCAGAAGAAGAATGAAACCATCTTAACCTGCCCCAGGAGGCCTCTCTACCCTTGTCACCTTGTCACCTTGTCAGAGAGGCAGATGGAGGTACAGCTCAGCTCCTTCCACGAGGCACTTGTTCCTGGATGACCCACTTCCATGGGAGAGCAGGTAGCAAAGGTATGAAAGCCAGGAGGCTCACTTCAGCAGCAAAAGCAGCATCAGTCCAGGTCCCTACCAGCAACTAAGCAGATGAATTATTCTTGACATTGACTCCATAAGAGCATCTACTTTACCTGTCTGTTCATTCAGGTACTGCCCAGCACTAGCTTTGTGGATAAGGTGAGACAATCAAGACATGACTGAAGGGGAGAGGAGGGAAAGCACAGCAAGGCTTTAGGAAGTGCAAATGAAGTGAGTCATTTAGGGGGAAAAAGTTGAAAGAAAGGACAATTCCTTGTATGAGTTTGCAGCCAATATAATGCAGAGGAGGAAGACAGCCTTTGGCCTAAAGAGAGGGGGGTGTCCTCCTGGCCAGAAAGACTGAACCCAACTTTAGGACCTCTCTGTCCCTCTAGCGTGGCCTGATCTTTGCATTTTGCACCCCCATGGGCTTCCATATCGTAGGTGTGATGGTTCTAACTCCAAGGGAGCAGGGAAGGCAACGCAAACAAGTTTGAGGGTTTTTTAAATACCCTTATTAGTTATTACAAAAGTGTATGTTTATGGTAGAAAAATGTTTATTACAAATAAGTGGAAAAAAATTTATATCGTCCATAATCACACAGCCCGGCAATTAATACCTATGGAAGATGAAAGTAGAATTAGAGTACTTAGGAAATTTGCTTTTCAAAGTTAACAAGTTGTGAAGGTGTTTCCAGTGTTGTTCAGTGTTCTATTATAATGTTATTTTTAGTAGCTAAATAACATTTCATTGTACAGATGGACCATGATTTAGTTAACCAAACACATATTGATGGGCATTTAGATTAGTTCCAATTTTTCCTATTATTAGCACTTCTGTGATGAGCATTTTTATCAATAAAACTTTGACAAGCTATAATAATTGCTTTAGAAGGAGCTACTGTATATAGAAGTACTAGGTCAAAAGATAGGAACATGCTGAAACTTTTTATATGTGAAGCCAAATTACCCTGCAGAAAGGTGGTACTAATTTATACTCCCACCAGCAGGAGATTAAAGTGCCCATTTCCCAATTCCCTGTAGAAAGTTTCGGAAAGCAAAGTAACCGAAAATCCTCTACAAAGCTCCTATTTAGAAACCAGTCTATTGATCACAGACAGGTTATTCATCCACTTGGATTTGATTCCACAATTACATAGAGAGCCTTTCCTGTGCTAAGAGTATGGACAGGACCAATAGGTTTAATTAGTCTAATGATGCTCTAATCAATTTGGCCAAAATAGTCACACTGGTCAATATAGAAACACCCTTAAAAATTATTTTCAAAGTATTTTGTGCTCAAAATTTCTATTCTGAAATCTACCCTTCCATAGTTTCTGATGCTCATGCAGCCTCCACCTGACACAGTGCACCACTGGACCAACCCCTGCCCAAGGTCAGAGCCTTTCGTTACAGAAAAGATCACATTGAACCCAAAATTTCTCTATAAATTCCACATATTAGTCACTATTATTACCTAGGGAAGAGTCCATTTTCTCTTCAAATGTTCTCCAGGCAAACAGCCCTAAAACCTCCCACATTTCCTTATATTACATTATTTCCAAGATTCGGTTTCAGTCATCTGGAATGCCTACAGTTATTTTCCTTCTCTTCCCTCCATCCTGGCGGTTCCTATACCAAGGGGACCTTGTTCTAAGTTCTGCACATGAGTCACTGTCCATGATCCTTCACCCACCCTACAACCTCTTCAGAATTAATGATTCCCCTTTCTGCATTCCCATAGCATTTTAGACAGATCTTTACTATCAGGCTTAATGACTTAATGTTTTAATTATTTGTTTGCGTGACTGTCTTCATGCCTCACCTAGGACCTCTTTGAGGATAAAGACCATGTCCAAAGCACCTAAAACACATCCAAAGTACCTGTTTAACATGGTAGTTTCTAAAGAATGCCTACCTACATTAAATAAAATAGTCAAAGTTCACCAACTGTCAGGATAACTGAGACATGAATATAAATAACTATAGTAGAAAATAGAAGATACAGAAGGCCGCAAATATCAGAGGATGATTAGAAGTAGGTTCTGCGGAAAAGAAAAGAAAAGGCAGAAAGGCAAATGGCCTCAAAAACCAAGCTGAGGTCATTGGCTTCTCACCATAGACAAATGTGGACACATTTTCAACAGAGGATGCAGGACAGCTCAGAGGGAGAAGCAAAGAAATAGTCCACGAGCAAGCTAATATGGAGTCTAAGCCAAGATCAATAAGAATAAGATGAAAAGGACAGATGAGGGAAGCATGGAGAGAGAAGCCTTACATTTGGCCATGAATGAAATGACAAGAAAACTAATGATGGGGGGAAGAAAGGAAGGAGAGAAATTCCTCCAAGATGTCCAGCCTGAGTAATTAGGATACTATTGTTACCCAAAGTTTGCAAATGTATAACTCCCATGAAAATGACACTTACAGATACGGATTTTACAGTTCCTACTCAGAGTGAACTTTTTCATTTGAAGGCCTATATCAGTGGTTCTGTTACCTTCAGCACATCACAAGTGCCGCCACTCTCCTTTGTCTCAGACTCAGGGAATTTCACTCACTTCCATTTTGTACTTGGCACCCCCAGGCATTTAAGTTTGTGATTTCCTAGTAACAATAACTGAAATTTTAAAAAGTCAAGAGTAAAAGGAATGAGTTCAGGACAAATTTGGGTAACTCAGTGGATTCCAAACATTTTTTCAACATTGTCACCCTTGAAAAAAATGAAATCTTGCTTGGAAGTCTCACATATCAAACAGAAGAACAAAGGTGCTCCAGGTAGTTGAACTGGAAAACTGGGCCTCACTCTCACAACCACTAGGCTTACCTCCAGTTAACACCTAAGGCATTTCCATGAACCTAAGGGATCTGGAAACCACAATTCAAAAACCTATGATGGAAGTGTTGAATCATTATATCGCACAGTTGAAACAAATATAACACTGGCTGTTAAGTACACTGGAATTAAAATTTTTAGAAAATTAAAATAATTTTTTAAAACCTGTAAATGATAAATTGAGATTTAGATATGTTGCTTTTGAGGTATCAAAAGATCCAAAGGTGAAAACAACAAGAAAGTGCACAGAGAAAACAGGAGATTGGGAGAGAGTTAAGATCTGGATAAAGATTTGGGAGCCATTGGTGAGAAGGTGATATTTGAAGCCATGGTAATGGACCATGTGAGTGAGAATAGGAGTGGGCAGGAAGATGAAAGAATACAGACTTTGGGAAATGCCTACATTTTTAAGGTGGGCAAAGAAGGAAACTTCAGCCTAGCCGGTGGATGAATAATCTGACAAGTAGCAGGAGAATCCAAGTACTATAAAATGTTAGAAGTCAAGCAAGTCATTGCAGGAAGAGAAGGATGATGCAGAGTGTCACATACACCAGGAAGAAAGATGAGATTGAGGGAAGGGAATTGGCTGGAGCATCGTGAGACAACTAAGAACATGGCCTCCCAAGGAGCAACTTCAAAATCATAGTGCAGACAAGAGGCAGAATGCAAATGGGACAAGGAGTGAACAGGCAGAGTGTCTACTCGTTTGAAAAGTTTGGAGGTCAAAGAAAAGGTGTCATGACAAAAAGGACCCTAGCCAGAAATATGGAGAGGCTGCTAAGAAATGTTGTGTTACAAGAAAGTCAAAAACATTTTTATGGCAAGCAGCTCAACCCAGCAGAAAGGTAAAAACGTACACCAGCTGTCTATGTGTGATCCCCAAATTATTATAGGGATAGTTAGGACTGAAGTGCTAGTGATGTATCTACAAGCCTTGAGAGTCTGTGGTTGTGTATCAGATAAGACCTTAAAGCAGTTTTAACCTCTCTCCAATAGAAATTATACATCAATAAGAACAAGTGAGCTTGTTTTGTTCATGGGGAGACAGAGGAAAAGGAAGCACGCCAAGGTGTGAAAGTGAGTGAACCTTCTACAGGCTCAGAGACATTCTTCCAGTACAGGCCAATACCTGCTAGGATAATTTAGCCCTGCTCCAAGTTGTGAAGTCATGGTCCTGGTTTCAATCCCGATGTAACAATACCCATTTCTTTATTTGAGCTGTGAATACATCACATTCAGGGCCAGTGATCTTATAAATGTTCATTGCTGAACATAAATAAAGTCAGGAGAGAGAGAGAATGTGTCTGAACAAACTAGCCTACCATGGAAAATAATTCAAAATGATGGTGCAGTGATAGTAGGTCAGAAGAGACAGTTTCCTTTGTGAAATTTCTTACTGAAGCCAAACCCAGAGTGAGAGGAGCTGGAATATACCATGTGGATTTCAGAATCTTGGAACTGTAATCATAGAAATATAATGCCAACAATTTGATGATGAGAATGACAACAATTATATATGGATCCCCTACTATGCTTCAGGCACTTAATATACCTTGCCTCATTTAATCCATACAGAAATCACATAAAGTAAGCATTTCAAAACAGGGATTCACAGAGGTTAAATAACTGCAAGGTCATTTTGTTGATAAGGGACAGAGCAGGATTGCAAATCCAATCTCTCTTATTTCCATGTCGGTGGTTCCCCACTAGTCTACACCGCCTGATAGTAGTGTTAGATGGAATCCTCCACTCCCCATGTGCAGGTTGACTGAGGTCATTCTTTGAAGGTCAGCCTTCCACCAATAGACCCAAGTATTATGTGCCAGCTCCCTGCCCCTCCAGGGCTGTCTGCATCACTGGCCCAGACCACACTTTATGTGTCCCAGAAAGGCAGAGTATTAAATAAAGATACAAAACAATTTCATTCTTGGAGCATGCCAGAGAAGAATGGAAATGCGGTTGGTAATCCCCGACACCCTGGAGAAGTTCCAGATCGGCAGAGTGAGCTTCCCCAAGTGATGACACTTGAAAGCCAAGACTATTCTTGTAAGAATTACATGCATATGGAGCTTTTCCTTTTTTTTTTAAGATTTTATTTATTTATTTGAGAGAGAAAACAAGAGTACAAGTTGGGGGGAGGGGCACAAGGAGAGGGAGAAGCAGATTCCCTGATGAGCAGGGAGCCCAACGTGGGGCTCGATCCCAGGACCCTGGGACCATGACCTGAGCCAAAGGCAGACGCTTAATGGACTAAGCCACCCAGGTGCCCCTGTATGGAGATTTTCCAAATGAGAGAGAGCTGATCTCTGTTTCTTCATACAAACTATTTTTCTCTACCAAAGTCTTGGGAGAGAGGGAAGGGAAGGGTTCCACTCCACCCTGTGCTGGCAAGTGTCAGGACATGCTGAGGAGACCTTCGTTCATGACAGTAGGGGGCAGAGATGATTAATATGGACAGCACGGGTAGGTGGATAAGATTTCACTCTTGCTGCCAAGGTTTACTAATTGGTTTCTCCCATGCTGGGCTGGTACAGATCCCAAGATTTTATCATTTCAATTTGAAAATCTGCACAAATCACACTAAAGGTTGCTGCCCAGATATATTTGGTTCCTCTTACCAAAATGGGCCCCACACAACACAATAGGTAATTAAGAGAAAAGAAGACCACCACATCCTTCTCATTCCTCAAGGAGATTCAGGACATCAAAGATTACCTGGTTCTTTCCTCTGTGCTTTAAAAGGAAAGATCACGGGGCCGCCAGGGTGGCTGAGTCAGTTAAGCGTCCCACTGGTGATTTCAGCTCAGGTCATGATCTCAGGGTCATGAGATCAAGCCCCATGTCATGCTCCATGTTCAGCAGAGAATCTGCTTGAGATTGTTTCCCTCTGCCCCTTTCCCCCCCAACCCCCGCCGCCTGTCTCTCAAATAAATAAATATTTTAAAAGGAAAGATCATGGTTTGCTTGTCCTCATTATGTTGCAAAGTTGAGAGCATCCTGGTCGGGGTGGGTGCTGTGAGGTGTAAACTGCTTGTCTTAACTGAGGTCAGGAATGGACAGGGTTCTCTGAGTCACAGAGAAGCTGTAGGCTCCCTTGGTATCTGGCCAGGCGGGGGCACTGAGGGGAAATGGAGCAGGTGAGGAATGAACTGGGCCAGTGATATCATAATAGCTGTATTACATTTCCTCATCAGTAAATAAAGGATACTTCCCAGCACCAACCTTTCATGAGTCAGGAAACAGCCCACAGATAGACCGTGCCCTCTAGATACACCACCACCTCTTCAGAATAACCAGAAATTTTTACTACTTAACTAGAGCAAGATGCAGCTGTACTAAACTACTTTCTTATTGCTGCAGTAGACAAGCTTTCATGTCAAAAATGAATAAATATCCATAGATCCATGCTGATATAAATAAATGAATAAATAAACGGGCAGAAGAAACAAATCCCCTGGTGGAAAAATTTCAAATTATTTATGTAGATATTTCACCTTCAAAGAAACAGAGCTTAACTCCTCACCCCTTAAACATGGGCTGTACAGTAACTTCCTTCCAAAGAGTACAGTAAGGAAGGGGTAAAAAAAAAAAAAAAAAAAAAAAAAGAATTACTTTATGGTGGAGAAACCTACCATAAACCACCTCAGTC
Source organism: Phoca vitulina (assembly GCF_004348235.1). NCBI lineage: Eukaryota > Metazoa > Chordata > Mammalia > Carnivora > Phocidae > Phoca > Phoca vitulina. The sequence goes on from NW_022589741.1 coordinate 4,673,616, forward strand.
AGGTGATAAAAGTCAATTTCCACAGCAATGATTTATATTGATAGGATCGATCCCTGATAGATCTATCTATCCCTGATAGGATCGTGATGAAAATGGCACTTTCCTTTGGAGGATCTTCCTTCCAAAAACCCATAACAGACTAGTCTGAGAAAAACATGAAACAAATCCCAATAGGAGGACATCCTACAACATACCTGACCAGCATTCTTCAAAACTGTCAAGGTCATCAAAAGCAAGGAAAGTCACAACCAAGAGGAGCCTACCGAGTCATGGTAAGTGAAGGTGATATGGTATCTTGGATGGGATCCTAAAATAGAAAAAAGGACATTAGGTAAAAACTAAGGAAACCTGAATAAAATATAGACATTAGTTCTTGCTAATGCATCAGTATTTGCTCATTGATGGTAACAAATGTGCCAGACTCATGTAAAATGTTAATAATGGGGAAACTGGGTGACATGTATATGGGAACTCTTTCTACCATCTTCATAATTTTTCTTTAAATCTAAAACTGTCATTAAAAAGTAAAGCTTATTTTTAAAAAGGAATGAATAAATAAATAAATAAAAATAGTATCACCTTCTTTTTTTAAGGCAGAGAGTTGGAATGGAAAACAAGAATTGAGTGTGTGCCCTGTTACTGGGTCTGCGCCAAGCGGGCTGCCAAACCTTCTCAAGCCCTCATTTCCACACCTGTAAAAGACAAGTGTTGTGTAATGGTTAGGATGCCCAGCCTCTGGGGTCAGACAGTCCTGAGTTCGCAGTCCTGCTCGGCGTCTTACAAGCTCTATGACCTTGAACCTTCGTTTCATCATCTGAGGATAATAACAACATGTAAGGATTTAATGAGATAGTGTGCATGTAGAGACATGGAAGTATAAAAGTGTGAGACATGATTCACTGGAGGAAGCTGGACCCTCGGCAAGAACAAAGCCCTGTGATCACTTGCATGAATGGACAGAGTGTGTCAGCCGTCGTCAGCAGTGACTTGTTCTCAAAATCAAGCAACAGAAAATGCAGGGACTGTAGGGCTAACCCTGCACTTTTAGAGACCGGGCTTGGGAGAGTAGGACTCTTTCTTCGGTCTCCGTTAGGCACCAGTCCTGAGAGTCTCCCCTCCTCAGAAAGACTGAGAGCTAAGGAAATGAAGCTGGGCTGCTTGTCTGGACCTTTGGATGAAGAGGAACAGCCTGACAACATGGTCTTGGACGATTTATAAAGAAATCCACTAACCATTTTATTTATTTCAGCTGCTTAATGGAGCACTTTTTTTTTTTTTTTTTTTGGTCAGGGGATATTAAAATTTCTTTCCTTTCAAAAGAATGATTGCTGCACCTTCCTTTTTAGGACCGCTCACCTCGTGTTTAAGACCTGGCTTTGGAGGAGAATGAAACATTTTCCAGAGCAGGTAGGAGTTGGAGCTTTGGCAGTAAGTTTCTTCATTTAGCTGCAGAACTCAAGTCAAAGAATGTACTCCAAGCAAGCCTTGGTCTCTGCACCCTTGTTCCCTGCAGCCAAATTTCCAGGAGTCCTAAGGCAGCGCTACCCTGATTTCCCCCTGCCAAAGATGCAAAATTCAGCCCAATGCTCACGCTGAATCCTTTGAGGGTTACATAACCCTTCATAAAATTCGTCCTTTTCCTTTTCAGCATTTGAATTCACAGCCTTTGGTGATCTTTGTCTACGATCCCATTGGGGTCATGGAAAGACCTCAGCAATTATGACTTCTCAAGTACTGAATGGCAAGAGTCAGAGAATGTCTTTGGAGTAAGAGAAACTGGAATTAAAACCCTGGTTCTGCACCTGTTGGCTTGGTAAACTTTCAGGCAGCTTGTTTATCTTCTCTGAGCCTTACTTCCCTTGACAAGACTCAGATTGGATGGTGAATGCAAAACACTTAGCGCAACACTTGGTACCTGCTCAACATTCCGTAAACAATATGTTTATCATAATATGGATTTCAAATGAAACAGAGATGGTTCCAGAAGCCTTTGGGAATTTGCCTGACATGGGAGGAAAAACAAGGTACAGAAATGGAGCCTAATAATTTGAAATTAGTTGGTTGAGAAAAAAATTAACTCTTAATGAGAGTGTGAATCATCCCATTTGGTTGATTGGGCTTGTTCCCAGTTTAGTTGCCATGGTTTTAATTTACAAAATGAGAAGTGAACTGCTTCTGAGAACTAAGAGAGCAACACAAGGGCAGTCTGATCAATCCCTACCACCGTCCACCACCCCCTCCCGTGACCCACACAGCCAACTAGCATCCCTCCGTCTTCCCAGGAGCCTCTTGGACAGCTCTGTGCCTCTAGAAACAGGATCTATTCATATATATTGTCATAATGAAGGCCCATGGGCCCAAAGAGGATCCCATCTGTTCCTGTCACAGGTGAAACCCTCCCAGCCAGAATCTTCAAAGCAAAGCCAGTTCTGTGTACTCTTTCAATGCCTTCTGGCTAGTTCAAGACCTGCATAAAGGCTGAAGAATTCAGGACTGATTGATAACAATTTCGATCCCCTTAGGCTCCTTGTTCCTTTTTTAAAAATGTCAGTCTGCTTAGCAGCTGCTTCTGTTCATAAATGCCAGTGGAACGGTGGCACCATATGTCTTCTGGTTATCTGGGTGTCTAATGAAAAATGTATTTAAAGGATTCATCAGATCTTAATAGAAAGGCTAGAATGAGAATCAGCCTATCCCAAAACTGATGTTCTGGCTTCCTGGCCCGAGCTGTGCAGCCACAGGTCCTCCCAGCCTGTTCTCCCTCCCTCTTCAATCTGCTACTGGTGTCTGCCATGGACATTTGCATGGAAATACATATCTAGTAGATACGTATTAAATTTAAGGGAACCATGAGTAGAGGGAAGAGTTGCCTTGAGTTATCATATTAATATAAGTAGAGAGGTTTAAGAGAAATTAAGTTCTGGAAATGTTATTTGCTTATGATGAGTGACATATGCTTATATATTTATGATTTTTTTTGATGCACGGACTTGAATGCCTTGCTCCCAACTTATATATTGGAGATGACTGTTTTTATTTACCACTGTCTACGGGCGACCATAAACCCTACTTCTCCTACCAAAAGACTCTAATTGGCTATTTACAAATAAATAAACTACGTTATGAATTTAAAATTAATAGTTAATAACCTTAAGGGACTTACTGAAGAAAAAAATGCTTGACCGTCTCAGAACTTTATTCCTTGTCTTTGGCAACTCTTCTAGAATTGCAGTTAATTGGTCTCTTTCCTGGTGATTTCCCCACACACCATAGAGCCTTAAGGGAAGAGACCGCCTCTACACTTCTCCCCAGCACAGAGCATGGTGTGTGGTGCTTGCAGCCAGAAATACGGAATAGGGGAAAACCTGAGACAGGACCAAGGTTAACAGTTTTTGCAATGCTCAAGGCAAGTGATAAAGGACCATCCTACCAAGAGCAGTGGATGCTACAAGAATGACAAAACAGGGGGCCTGGTCAATTATCTCTTTCTGCATGAATGTAGCATCCTGTCTTTCCTTGTGTGAAATCTCCACTATGTGCCACTTTCCAGGCTGGGCAGCAAACCCATAAAGAATATCTTTGCAAGCTCACTGTTAAAACATGGTATCTGGGGATATCTAGCCTTTTAGCATCTTTGCATTCTACGTTTTGCTCAGAACCAGCCACCGGACCCTCTCGGCATGCAGGCAACACTGAGTAATCCAAGTCCTAAGCATATCCCTGTCCTTACACGTCACCTTAATGCAAGAGAAGGATGAGGCCAAGCCCACTTCCGCCAGGTCCCAATAACAGAGACAATCTCACCTCCTCTCCTTCCAATTCCCACAGGCTGCCAGCCTGCCAGCCTCACTGTGGTGTTTTATAAATTCAGCTCTTACCACAGACATGCCGACTGGGGAAAGGGGGCTCACGCAGCAGAGATCTGGCCTGAGTTAAATGCCTCTCCAGTGCTTCTGAAAGTGTCACATCTCGTCTGATGTGTATTAACCCCAGCTGCACAGTCCCCTGGCAGGAGGAGCGTGGCCCCACTTCTCAGCCAACCTATCAGCTCTGAATCCCTGACAGTCAAGCTTCCTCGTGTCTGACTTGTCCCAGCTCCTGCAGGGAAATGCTCTGTTTAATGCAACCATGAAGATGGTATCGGTGGAAATTCATGGGCTTCCTATAGCAGCTGTGTTTTCTCAAAGCAAGAGTAGGGGTCATAGGTTGGTTGCTTTGATTGCTTTTATTTTTAAATAACTTGTAGGCGAGTATGCAAAATATTTGAAATGGTGTGCTATCAAGTTAAGCAATATCTAGCCTAGAGGCCAAGGCAATTGAGGGTTAGCCAGAAAGGATTTCAGGGGGCCTAGCTGAAACTTCCTCTTACTTGCAAGATGGCAAGGAGGAGGAAACCAAGAGTGACAGTCACATTTGTTGACTCAGCTGTCCTGAATTAAGATGATATTTATTAAGGATTTCAATACCCCACACTCAGGATGTTGTGAAAAGTTGCAAGAATGGTTTTCCTGAAACCAAAATTCTTAAGAGAAATTTCAGTTCTATGCATCACATTACAGCTGAGAATTCTTCTTTTTTTTTTTTTTTTTAACTTTCAGCTTCTATTTTTGTAATAGGCTCCTAGAAGCAGGAAAATACCATTCATTTCCTTTCCAGCTTCGTCCTGTTCCATTTAGCAGGCCATGAATTCTTGCCCCCTAGAAGATGATCCTTGTGGAGTCAAGGTGATGAGGCGGCTGTTTACCTCCAGGGTCCAAGGCTCTGAGGCCACTGCATAGTCCAGGATGGGTGGGCACCTCTCAGAAAGCGGGGCAGTGTTCGTGGTTACTTGATTCCTGAAGAGGGGAGAGGGTGCTTAGAAAAGTAGTGGTTTCTCTCTGACTGAATAGATTTTAGATACTCAGACAGAGCTTTATCTGTGTAGACAACAAAGAAGCAATCCCACTTCTAACACCTAGGGACAAAAGAGTTCTCTTCAAAATCAGAGGCCGCTGAGGATGAACAGTAGCTGAGAAATAAAGGGGACCTCATATACATGACTTAGACTGGCAAGGAAAACAGATTCCAACAGTTAGATGGGGGTTAGCCTTAGGTAAGAGACCTACTTATGGCATTAGATCTCCTCCTCTCCCCCTTCCTCTTTCCCCACCCCTCAAATCTCTTCTATTTTCCAATCTCTTTCCCCGGTCCCCTCACCCTGCCCAATTTAAGCTAACTGGGAGATCACACAGATGGCAAAGAATGAGCTAAGACATTTAAAAAAAAAACAAAAAAACCTTAAAATGGAGAAACACTAAATCTGTAGCTTTTGAAGGGTCCTGGGGCAGGGGCAAGGGTAAATCCATGAAGTGGGTAACTGTAAGCTTCAGAAAATCCCCCTCCCACCTTTTCCTGGTTGTTCCCTTCCTCCCCTGGCCAACCTATCCACGGGGGCGCCACCAATGAACGAAGAAGGCCACATGGATGGTGGGGCTGCACAGATCAGCCTCCCTCAAGTAGATTCTTTCCCCAAAAACCACTTCTGGGTTGTCCTTCTGGAAGCTTCTTCCCTGCATCCCAAGCTCCTCTACCCCTACATCCACCCGCCACCGCCCACTTCATTACCAGGCACAGTCTGGAACTCCCGGGGCTACAGCTGCCGTCCAAGGCTTGCTCTTCCTTCCTGGAGGCTGCTCTCCTTGGAGAGAATAATCTTTTCATCAAGGCTTCAGTGTGGGACTCGCAATCCCATGAAGAAAAACCCTATTGACTGGGTGCCTAAAAACCACAGTCTCACTTGGGGACTGTTCTAGGAGCTCATCTTCAGCAGTTAATTCTTTTGGAAGTCTAAGCTACTTAAGGCTGACTCCACAGAAATTCTCCAGCAAGAAGGCTTATGGTGGGCTTTGACCCTCATGCTCCGGGGAGTAAACATTAAATCCCACACAAGAGAAGCCTGCCAGTGCACCTGCACACCCCCACACCCCCCACCCCACCCCCCACCCCCCACCCCCCCACACCCCACCCCCACAAGACAGCACGTGTCCTCAGAGCCGGCTTGCTCCAGGCCCATACTGAAGTGAGAGTATCTCCAGACTCTGCGCAGGCCCTGGTCCGGGCTTTCCACTGTTATGCGGCCAACGGCAGGCTCCTGCTTGGTTTGACCTCTGACTTCCAGGTCATGCCCAGGGCTTCTCTACAGAAGAACACAGGTCCCCTTAATTACATCCATTACTTGAAAACTGCCGTTAAAAAATGAGATCTGGCCTTTTCTGTCTCTATCAGTTTGGAAAGAATTGAAGGTTTAATAATACACAAAATGAGTAAGAATATGAGGAAACAAGTACACCTATACATTGACTTGGAGTAGAAATTCGGATCGTCTCTTCGGAAACCAATGTGGCAATTTCTCTCAGCTTTCCAAACGTCCCCATATATACGATGATGTGTATATATGTATATAGGTAGCAGTGTTATTAATAACATAAAACTGGAGGGGACTTCAAGTTCCACCAGTAGAACCCTGGTTAAATACACTACGGTATGTCCCTACAATGGAATGACTTGCAGCTATTTAAAAAAAATTGACAGCTGTCAATCTACACAGGCTAATAGGAAAGATCTCCAGGCTGGATAGTAAAATAGAAAGGCAATGCATAACTATTATGACCTCATTTACATTAAAAAAAGCTATTTATGCATATGACTATAGAATCATAGAGAATTTCTGGAAGAATGCTGTGTATCGGTCAGTGTCCAGACAGAGAACAGACTACTGTGGGTATTTCCAACAGAAGAACTGAACACACTTGTGGAACCCACGATGATGAAAGCTGAGATGCTAAATGGTGTAGGGTGAGATGCTGCAGAATTTAGCAAAAAAACAGGAAGTCTCTATCACCGTTGGTTGGAGGAAAACATAGAGGAGAGTGTTACCAAATCCCCGGTGCTGGAGCCACCCCAGAGAAGCTGCAACCACGATGGGCCCGCGAGAGGAAGACAGGACCAGAGAGGAGGTGCACTTGCCTTAGAAATGCCACCTGAAGCCAAAGGGGCACCACTCAGTGTCCTGCTGGTATAGTCCATCAGCCAAACCTTCCCAGAAACCTGAGGATAAACCAGAGGGTGGGCAGTGAGTTCCCCGCCACACAGAACAGACGAGAGACGGGATCTGAGGGCAACCAGGCAAATGTCTGGCAGAATAATATAGTAACTCCCTCACTGGAGTTACCTCTTGGGAGTGAAATGTGGGTTTAGTGATAAAGGAAGACTCTTCTTCTGTACTTGTTGAATACTTCTAAAAGTACACATATTATTTTTAACAAATTTTAATATAAGTTGCTGTTTTAAAAGACTGTACATTTTTTTACTTTGTTATGTTAGTCACCATACAAGACTGTACATTTTTATATTGTATCACTTAAGTTTATTATGCTTTCCTACAAGAACTCGCCCCTCTTAAGAGACCACGTGACCTAGAGTCCAGAGTCGCCAGATGGAACCATAGGAAACTGTTCAGCTGAGCAGAGATGAACTTGAGCATAACGAGGGACACAGAATCTGTACATTTTTTAAACCTAGGCAACAGGAGGTGATTTTTCAATTCTGGGACCATGCAATGAGTCAGTCAGGCCCACCAACTGCAGTCATTCCCTTGGTCCAGTTTGGCAGCAAGGGACTTTCAAACAGTTTTTGTACATGCAAAATATCTTCCAAGAATTCTGTGGGTATGGCACTACGGAAAAATTGAAGCCTCCTTTCCTGGACGATTCTGAGATTATTTAGGTTTGCTATAGCTGTCATGTCTGGGTTATGTGCCTTAAAAGAAAGTATCACACCTGGAGAGGACCTTGGGATGCATCTTTTTTAGATCACAACTTTATTAAGACACAAATTACATAACATAAAATTCACCTTCTTAATATGTACAAGTCAGTGGTTTTCAGTATATTCATAGAGTTGTGCAACCATCACCACAATCTAATTCAAGAAAATTTTTACCAACCCCAAAAGAAACCCTGTACCTATTAGTCATTCCTTATTCTCCTCTCTCCCCAGCCCATGGCAACAGCTAATGCACCTTCTGTCTCTAAGAATTTGCATATTCTGAACATTTCATATAAATGGGAACTAAACAATGACATACAATATAATATGCTTTTTGTGACTGGCTTTTATTTTACTTAGCATAATGGCTTCAAGGCTTATCCACATTGTAGCTTGAATCAGTACTTCATATTTTTTCTTTACAGCTGAATAATATTGTATATGAATATAATACATTTTATTTCTATATTTATAGGAGTTATTTCCATGTTTTTAGTCTTATGAATATCCCAGGTATGACTATTGGTGTACAAGTTTTTGTATGGATATGTTTCAATGCTCTTGGATGTATACTTAGAAGTAGAATTGCTGGGTCATATGGTAATTCTATGTTTAACTTTTTGAGGAACTGCAGACTATTTTTCAATGCAGCTACAACTTTCCATCAGCAATGTATGAGGATTGCAATATCTCCACATTCTCACCACTACTTCTTATAACAGTACTTTTAGTTTTCAGTGTATATACTTTTTTCTAGTTTTATTGAGATATAATTGACATACAGCATTGTATAAGGTTAAGGTGTTCAGCACAATCATTTGACTTACATACATTGTGAAATGATCACCACATTAAGTTAATATCCATTATCTCATAGTTATAAAAAAATACATTTTTTTATTTTATACTTTTGTTAAATTTATTCCTAAGTATTTTATTTTTTATTCCATTGTAAATAGAGTTTTCATTTTCTTAATATCATAATTGCTTTTAATTTCATTTTGAATTATTCCTTGCTAGTGTTTAGAAATATGGTTGATTTTTCTATGCTGATATTGTATCCTGCAACCTTGACGACTTATTAGTTTTCAGCTATAAATTTACAATCACAGCCATAAACTTCCCTCTAAGCACTGATTTTCCTGCGCTCCAGTAATTTTGAGATGGACTGACCCACTTATAAAGGGCAATAAGATAGCCTTGTTTTCTCAGTCACACTTTTCTGTTGTTAAAATCTATTTTGCTTATATTAGTAGGGCCCCTTCAGCTATCTTTTGGGTATTGTTTGCATGGCATCTTTTCTTATTCTCTTATTTTCAGCCTATTTGATCTTGCTATCCAAAGTGTGCCTCTTATACAGGAAGGCAGTTGGATTATATTTTTTATTCATTTCCGCCAACCAGTGACTTTTGATTAGCGTGTTTAGTCCACTTACATTTAATATACTTACTGAAAAGGCAAGATATATTTCTGTCATTTCGCTATGTTTCCTGTAAGTATGTGTCTTTGTTTGTCTTTTCCTCCATCACTGTTTCTATTGTGTTTCACAAAGATTTTCCTAGTATACCATTTCAATTCTCTTGTTTCTTTTATGATTTTTTTGAGTGATGTGAATAAAGTAAATTAACATCTTAACTTACAATCTTCTAGTTAGATAAGCACATAATCCATAGTATACAAAAGTTTTGCTGCAACACAGCTTTGATCCCACCTCCTTTGTGCTCTTATTGTTATACAAATTGGATCTTTATGCGTTATAAGCCCATTGACACAATAATTATTGCTTTATGCAGTTCTTTTTCAGATAGGAGAAAAAAAAGAACTACAACTACAAATACACTTATATTGTCTTTTATACTTATCTACACAGTTATCTTTACTAGTAGTATTTTATCTTCTTGTTGATTCATAGTACCATCTATTATCCTTTTGTTTCAAGATGTACACTCTTTAGTGTTCCTTGTAAGGGAGATCTGCTAACAACAAATTCTTTCAGCTTTTGTTTATCTGGAAATGTCTTAATTTATGCTTCATTTTTGAATCACAGTTTTGCCGGATATTGAAATCTTGGTTAATAGTCTTTTTCTTTCAGCACTTTAAATATGTTACTTCACTGCTTTCTGGTGTCCATGGTTTCTACTTTTTTTTTTAGGATTTTTTTTTTTTTTTGAGAGAGAGAGAGAGAAGAGAAAGTGAGCATGAGTGAGGGGAAAGGGCAGAGGCAGAGGGAGAAGCAGACTCCCCACTGAGCAGGGAACCTGACACAGGGCTCAATCCCAGGACTCCGGGATCATGACCTGAGCCCAAGGCAGATGCTTAACTGACTGAGCCACCCAGGCACCCCTGATGTCCACGGTTTCTGACGAGAAAAGTCAGCTGATAATTACTGATAATCCCCGGTATATGATGAGTCACTTTTCTCTTATTGCTTTTAAGATTCTCTGTTTGGGGATTTCAAAGCTTGACAGTTTTTAATCACTATTTCTTCAAATATTCTTTCTTCTGCATTTTCTCTCTCCTTTCTTTTGGGGGTTTCCATTATGCATATAGTGATGTCACACAGACCTCTGAAGTTCTGCTTATTTTTCTTCATTCTTTTGTACTTTCTGTTCCTTAGATTGCATAATCTCCATCAATCTACCTTCAAGTTCTCTGCTTTATTCCTTTTCCTGTTCAACATGCTATGGAGCCCCTCTACTGAATTTTACATTTTATTTATTGTACTTTTCAACTGCAGAATTACTATTTGGTTCCTTTTGATAATTTCTCTCCTTATTAATATTCACTGTTTGGCAAGACATTGTTCTCATTTGTTCCTTTAGTTTTTTAGACACGGTTTCCTTTGGCTCTTTGAACATTTTTTAAATAGCTTATTTAAAATCTTTGTGAGTGTGGAATATTACTCAGCCATCAAAAAGAATGAAATCTTGCCATTTGCAATGACATGGATGGAACTAGAGAGTATTATGCTACGTGAAATAAATCAGTCAGAGAGACAAATGCCATATGATTTCATTCATATGTGGAATTTAAGAAATAAATCTGATGAACATAGGGGAAGGAAAGGAAAAATAAAAGAAGACAATAACAGAGAGACAGACAAACCATAAGAGACTCCTTACAACAGGGAACAGAGGGTTGCTGGAGGGGAGGTGGGTGGGAGAATGGGGTCATTGGGTGGTGGGTGTTAAGGAGAGCACTTGATATAAGGAGCACTGGGTGTTATATGCAACTGATGAATCACTAAATGCTACCCCTGAAACTAATAATACATTATATGTTAACTAACTTGAATTTAAATAATTAAAATAAAATCTTTGTGTAGTAAGAATGTCTGGTTTTCCTAGGGGTAGTGTCTAGTGATGGCATTTTTTTCTGTGTATGGACCATACTTTCTTATTTCTATGCACGTCTCTTAATTTTCATTAAAAACTAGGTATTTTAAATGATATGCTTATTTAATTTCACAAAAATCTGATCTTCCCTGCCCAAGGTTTGTTGTTGTTGTTGTTTGTTTAGTGACTTTTCTGAATTAATACTGTAAAGTTTATATCCTTTATTGTATGTGGCCACTGAAGTCTCTGCTTGAGTAACTTAATGATCAGCTAAAGAATGGACAGAGATTTCCTTAAATGCCATGAACCAATAAGTGTCTTGGTCTTTGCTGAGAGGTTCTGTGCATGTATTGGGACACGCCTTCAGTGCTCTGGCAGGCAGTTTACAACCCTCCCTTAGCCTTCATGTCCTACCTGCACAACCTCAATGTCAGAGAGTTAAGGGCCTTTTCAGGCCTTGCCTAGGCATGCACACATCCATGCACATGCATGTGGCCTTCTAGACTCCAAGATATGCTGGAGTTTTTCAAAGCTCCACGTGGACATCTCATTCCCAACTTTTTCTTTTAAGTATTGTAGTCTGCCTTTTTTAGCCCTAACTGGTTATACCACCTTGGCCAGTGTTAAACAACTGCTGATTATTTTTGACAAATGCTTCAGGGATAGGACTATCGACATAGAGTGAGTCCTGAAGTCATATAAAGACAAGCCCTGGGGATGGAGATTTTTAGTGAGCTACCAGACAGGTCAAACAATGTCAAATTTCTAGGTAATGGGACTTTTAGAGAGCTCCAAACCCATATCACCCCCTCCAGGAGCCATTAGTTTGCTGGTTATTACAGCTACTGTAGTTGTCAGGGTGTCCGTTTTCAAAGTTATTGTAAATCTAAAAAAGAGAGAGAGAGGTGAGAGCAAGTTAAGGCACCACAAAGCTCAATGTTCTTACCATGACCCAGCTGACTTTCTTGAACAGATGCTCCTTAAACTTTGCAATTCTGTAATTTCCAGAGTTCTGAACATTTTCATTTTGACAATTTTTGTCAGTGTTCTTGTTGCTTTTCTGGAAGGAGGAAGGGATTGTTAAAGGTTCTTAACTTCAGCATTTTCAAAGTGCTTCTCTATCTGACTCTTGTATTCAATTCTGCATTTTCAGTAGATTTCAAATATCTCTCTTTACACTCATCATTTCACATGTATTTAATAAATGGCATTTACCTAAAACATATGCTATTATGAAAAAGGCATTTCTCACTTATTAAGATGCTGTGGATCTTTCCATATCAATAAGTTTACCATCACTTTTAATGGATACATTCCACTTAAGGCATATTTCCTTCCTCATTTTTAAGATTATATTTGATACATATTGCATATATTTAAGTTATGAAGCATAACCCCAAAATGCACACCCACAAACTCAACACTCAACTTAAAAAAAATAAAACATTTTAAAAAACATTAAGGCTGAATAAATTAGATATAGTCTATGTTCACAGATAGAAAAGCTCAATATTCTAAAAAATGTAAATTCAACTTAAATTAACCTACAGAATACTGTAATATCAATCAAAATCTCAACACAGTTTGTTGAGAAACTTCACAAATTGATTCTAAAATTAACATGAAATACCCAAGGCCCAAGAGTATTTGAGAAGAATACAGGAGACTTGTTCTCCTAGACATCAAGATTTATTACAAAGCCATCATAATGAATATATTTTATTGAATAAGACCCAAAAAAGCACTAAGCATAAGATAAAGATTGATATAATTGGTTATTTTAAAATCAAGAATGTATTACTCAGCCATCAAAAAGAATGAAATCTTGCTATTTGCAATGACGTGGATGGAACTAGAGGGTATTATGCTAAGTGAAATAAGTCAGTCAGAGAAAGACAAATACCATATGATTTTACTCATATGTGGAATTTAAGAAACAAAACAGAGGAACATAGCGGGAGGGAAGGAAAAATAAAATAAAAACAGAGAGGGAGGCAAGCCATAAGAGACTCTTAACTATAGGAAACAAACTGAGGTTGCTGGAGCGGAGGTGGGCAGGGGGATGGGGTAACTGGGTGATGGACATTAAGGAGAGCATGTGATGTAAGGAGCACTGGGTGTTATATGCAACTCATGAATCATTAAATTCTGCCCCTGAAACTAATAATATACTATATGTTAACTAAATTGAATTTAAATTAAAAAAAAAGACTGTCTAAAAGAACATCATAAAGAATGTGACAAACAACAGGGATTTAGGTGATAGTAAAGTAGGAAAAAGAGGTCCAGTTGTCAAGGGAATACTGACATTTCAAGCTAATGCTTCCCACTTGATTTCTTTATTCTCCAAAAAGTTTCATAGCTAGTAAAAATCTATTCTTATTTTTTTGAGTTTGTTGACCACAGAATGGAAATACTGAGAACTATAAAATGGAAGCCTGTCTTCAAGGAAAAAAGAAGAGAATGAAAACTTCCTAAACACCTACTACGTGCCAGGCACTTTCTTTACATTCTTATTTAATCGTTTTGTTTTGTTTTGATTTAGTCCTCATAATTCTTTGAGCTTAGGCATTACCCCTTCCTTCAGAAAGTTAATGATTTCTCCGAGGTTAAGTATTTTTTGGAAATAGCACTAAAAATAATGTTTAGTTTTATTCCAAAGTGCAGGTTCTTTCCACCTTATCATGTTGCTTTGTTATAAATTCCTTAACATTCATTATTCTTGGGAAGACAAAAAAAATCAAATCCATATGAAATACTTTTTTTTAAAACTGGATGATATATTGATAGGATTTCACTTCTATGGATCACTTTGGGGGGAATTTACATCATTACAATATTGACTTATTTTCCATGAAAATGGTAAATCTTTCCACTTATTTAGCCATACATGGACTTCCAAGGAAGTTTATAATTTTTATAACTTTCTCTATACATCTCTAGCACGTATTTTTAATTCTGTTTTCTGTTTACTTCTTGTATATAGAAATCCAATTTATTTTTTATAGTGGTCTTTTATCCAGTCACTGCAGCAGATGCTTGGGGGCCCTGCACCACATTTTGTCATCCTGTTTCCAATTTTAGCCCAACAGTGGTGGGAAATTTGATGTATGTAATACCAGGATCCTATCTCAGACATATACTTTGGTGACTCTCCACCAACATCCCATGTTTGGAGGGATAGTTCTAAGTCACTGTCTACACAGACCTTCAGAGAGTCATCAGTGGGATTAAACTGCAGTTGCCCACAGCAACAGCTAACTCAATAACACACCATGTATTGGCTTTTCTTACTCCCTGTCCCATTCTTCCAGCCACTTCACTGCTACTTCCCTGAGGTCGCCACCCAAAAAAAGCCATGCATCCCAGCCCCTTTCTCAGACTCCACTTTGAGATAAACACCTGTATTGTTTTTAATAATCTCACTGTAGATTCTTTTGCATTTTCTATGTATTCAATCATAGCACCTTTGTCATTGACAGATTTGTTAGTTCCAATTCTTAGGCATTTGGTACAATATATTCTCTTAACTACCTGGGCCCTCCAGAAAAGGTGACATGGGCATCTGTATCTTATTCCTAGTTTCTAAATAAATGCTTCAAACAATGTTCCATGAAGAAGGATATTTGCATTCAATTTTTGTTAGATATCTTTAAGTTAAGAAAGTTTCTTCATAGTCATATTTCACTGAGTGTTTCTCATGAAAGGATGATGATTTTTAAAAAAATAAGTCTGCGTTTTTTCAGGTGGTTATATATTATCTTCCTACTTTCATCTGTTAATGAGAGAAAGGACAGGGCGCCTGGGTGGCTCAGTTGGTTAAGCGACTGCCTTCAGCTCAGGTCATGATCCTGGAGTCCCTGGATCGAGTCCCGCATCGGGCTCCCTGCTCGGCAGGGAGCCTGCTTCTCCCTCTGACCCTCCCCACTCTCATGCTCTCTCTCTCATTCTCTAATAAATAAATAAAATCTTTAAAAAAAAAAAAATGAGAGAAAGGACATCTGTAGGTTTTCTGATATTAAACCACTCTTGGATTTCTGTATTAGACCAAACTTGTTTATTATAGGGATGCCTGGATGGATCAGTCGGTTAAGCGTCTGCCTTTGGCTCAGGTCAAGATGTCAGGGTCCCCCTGCTTGTGCTCTCTCTCTCTCTCTCTGACAAATAAATAAATAAAATCTTTTTAAAAACTTGTTTATGTTATCATTTTATATAGTGTTAGATTTGGTTTGCTAATAATTCTTTTTTACAATTTATACATTTATATTCACAAGGGAGATTTGTAGGTAATTTTCTTGCTCATGCTGTCCTCACTTGGTTTTGCAATCAAGGTTCTATTTAGCTCCATAAAATGATTTGGGAAATATTCACTCTTTTCCTGGGTTCTGAAAGAGTTTGTGTAAGCTTAAAATGATCTTTTAGGCACCTGGGTGGCTCAGTCGGTTAAGCACCTGACTTTGGCTCAAGTCATGATCTCAGGGTCCTGGGATTGAGCCCCAGGTAAGACTCCACGCTCAGTGGGGAGTCTGCTTACCCCCCTCCTTCTGCTCCTCCACCTGCTTGTTGCTCTGTCTCTCAAATAAATAAAATCTTTAAAAATAAAATAAAATGATCCTTTCATTTAAAGTTTCACAGAAACCATATTTTCCTTGTGTTTTCTTAATATTTTCCTTGTATTCTTCTAGCAATTTAATTTATTTAATGATTGCTATGGACTGAATTATGTTCCCTCCAAATGTATGTGTTGAAGGCCTAACAACCAGTATGCCTGTATTTGGAGTAAGAAAGTAATTAAGGTTAAATCATGTCATAAGGGTGGAGTTCTGATCCTAAAGGATTAGTGTACTTATAAGAGCTGTTAAACAGCTACTTTTTTTTCTGCCATGTGAAAGTACAGTGGGAAGGCAGCTGTGTATTAGCCAGGAAGAATTCTCACCAGGAATAAAATTGTCTAGCACCTTGACCGTGGACTTCCCAACCTCTAGAACTTTAAGAAAATAAATTTCTGTTGTTTAAGCAA
This sequence comes from Phoca vitulina, assembly GCF_004348235.1. Taxonomy (NCBI): domain Eukaryota; kingdom Metazoa; phylum Chordata; class Mammalia; order Carnivora; family Phocidae; genus Phoca; species Phoca vitulina. Next base: position 4,689,777 of record NW_022589741.1, read on the forward strand.
CCCAGGCTATGGTATTTTTTTTACAGAAGCCTCAGCAGACTAATATAATGGTTATAAAAGTATTGAGGCTTTCTATTTCTTTTTAGGTTTTATTTTTTTAGGATTTTATCCAAATGTATTGGTATATGTAACATTTTCTTTCATAAGTGATCAGATTGAAGCCTAGAGAAGCTAAGTGACCTACTTAAAGGCACAAAGTCAGTTAGTGGCTTGATTGAAAAATCAGGTTTTTAAAAAATTGTATTGTCAGTTAATAATCCTTGAAAATATACCAGTGCAAAAACAGGTTTAACTAACAATTCTGATGCTCCAAACTCCGTGGACTAGAAATTCTAACTTTTAATAAATATTATTTGAGATTGCATATTCAACTAGTATAACCTTTGGAGAAAAGTTTAATAATCATACTGTGCATTAGCCAGCTCATTTCTTTCAAATATTTTCAATGCCTAAACCCCAAAGAAGAGATAGCTATTACATGGGCATTAGCCAATTATCTCTCCATAACATATTTCAGAGCTATGGGTGGATCTGTCAAAAATCGTACTTTAGATGAGAGTGAGGGAATTGAATGACATAAACAATTTCCATGAGTAGCTTATAACATGGCTGGGTGTCATGGCCATAGCTAAACAACCAAAGCTGGGAAAATAGCCAAATCCATATGGTAATGATTTGTTGGCTAATAAAAGATGAAGTCCAGACACGGGAATCAAGCATTCACTTTGATTACAGACCAGGCAGTAGAAGCCTGAGGGAAGAGATCATCCAGGAGAACATGGTAGGAGTGTAGTTTCAGAAGTGTGGAGAGAAACTAGGTGAAAACAAACAAACAAAAACCAAACAGCTTCCTTGACAAATCCTTCTAGAAGTGTTGTGCCCGCAAAGTTAGACACAGAAGGCTGAAATTCCCAGTCAGTCAGATGGAGATGGAGCCTCATTCCACCTCAAACCCCTAGTTAGGTATCTGCATTCTGAGGGCCACGGAGAAAATTCAAGAGTCTGTAAAACCTGAGAAAAAGTAAGATTGATAAACATGACAGCCACTATGGATAGATTATCAAGTCTTGGCATGATGCTTTATGTGCATCATTGCATTAAATTCTCTCAACCACTATATGAAAGAACTGAATCTGTAAGAGCCAACATCTCCCAGTTTACAAAACCTCATACAGACGTCAACTCCATTGGACAGAAAATAGACTTGGATTTTCCCAGCTCCACAGAGTGAAGGTTCTTGATACATGGACATGCTACCTCCTTACTCCATCAGAAGTATGGCAGGAACATCTGCTCATAAATGACCACTCATCCTGACTTCTGGAATGGAACCAAGGTAGGGCAAAGACAAACGACTGGCATCTCCAAATTTGACAAAAAGCAGTGTGTTTCATTATCTATCATGTACGATAAACCACTGCAAGATTTAGGGGCTTTAAAACAATTATGATTCACTGTTTCTCACAATTTTGCAGTCTAGGTAGGCTTTAGCTGGCATTTCTTCTGTTGGGGCTGGATTATCCGAGATAACTTCTTTTGCCTGTATGGTACCCTACTTAGGATGGATGAAACCACTGGAACTGTTCCAATTGTCTGAACATCTCTCTCTCTCCCTCCCTTTCTCTCTCTCTCTCCACATGGTCTCTCCAATAGTGCAGCCAGACATCTTCACTTAGTGCCTCACGAATCTAAGATTGAACAGTCCAAGAGTATAATATCCCAGTATGTAAAGGATTCTCAAGACTCTGCTGGTGTCATGTTTGCTCATGTCCTATTGGCCAAAGCCCAGAATTAATATCAGAGGAAACTACATAAAATGTGAATATCAAAAGTTATGGTATACATGCTGTAAAAGTTATAAATGGTATTTCTTCTATCTCAGGTAAAGCTATAATAGGCAGAAAAGGATGGAGAGGAACCTGAAGTCAGTGCACCTACTAAAAGTAGTCTGTAAGGGGAGCAGGAGAACCTCAACCACACTGCAAATTATCTAGAGTCCTCTTCCAGCTTGGTCAGATATTGTAGCAAGAATTGTTCCAGGATATCAGCCAACCTCACATGAGTCTAACATGAGGAAAATGGGTTTTTAGAATAAACATACTATACACATAGCATGGCAATATGGAATCCAGAAGCAAATAATGTTCAGGAATCAAAAAGGCAGAAAATTGATCTCAAAGGAGTAGATCCAACCATGGAATTCTACTTCCTGACAAATTTCAAGTCAAGAGGAATTAGGAATACTAGAGCTGTGATCATGGCATAGCCTATGGAAATGGGGATAAAACAGTGTTAAAACACTCAGAACCCAAATACTTGACAACAACTTGGTTTCAGGAACTAGACAGAAGCCTAATTTCTGAAAATGTGAAGCACCATGAAAGCTGTACTAGTCAAAATATGGCTTGATTCTGAGTCCCTGAACATTAATTTGGAGATGCTTCAATTTCCCCAAATCACAGATATGGCTGCCCAACCTCTATGGAGTAGACAATGTCCTTTCATATTAATGCGTCCTTTCCTTTAAAAAACCACCACTAACCCCTTACACATGGTTTTGATGGGATTGTGCCTGGCTCTTCCATACACAGTGACAGCGATGGGCATGCAACCTTGTCAATGATAACTAATTATCCTCTCAGTGGAAGACATTTATCCGAAAGTGTGAGCCCCTGTTCTAAGCAGGGCTAATCAGAGTCCTTCTCCAGGGCTGATTTTTAGACATGGGAAACAGAACTTGCTGTTGGGATTGCTGGAATAGGAGAAGGTAAATCTGAGTGGGAGTGGTTTTTTCTGCCACATGGAGAGTCTTTCAAGAGGACAAAATTGGGGCGCCTGGGTGTCTCAGTCCTTAAGCGTCTGCCTTCGGCTCAGGTCATGATCCCGGGGTCCTGGGATCGAGCCCCGCATCAGGCTCCCTGCTCGGCGGGAAGCCTGCTTCTCCCTCTCCCACTCCCCCTGCTTGTGTTCCCTCTCTCGCTGTGTCTCTGTCAAATAAATAAAATCTTTAAAAAAAAATAGGACAAAATTAAACAGGCACAAGCACACACAAAAAAAGATAGCGTGACTGAGCAAGTCTTGGTGGCTTTCCCTGAGGCTAGACTTCCTACATCTCTTCCTTTAAGCCTGTGAGTTATGCCATTAACTCTTCTACCACGTGAGTGACTGTATTCATCTGCTTGGCCTGCTATAACAAAATGTCATAGACTGAGAGCCTTGAAAACAACAGAAATTTATTTTCCACAGTTCCAGAGGCTGGAACTGTGTCTAAGATCAAGGTGCTGGCCAATCTGGTTTCTCGTAAGATCGCTCTTCCTTCCTAGCGTGCAGCAGAGAGCTGCCTGCTTGCTGTATCTTCATGTGGTCTTTCCTCTGTGCATGCAAAGAGAGAGGGTGCGCTCTGGTCTTTCTCCCTCTTCTTAAAAGGACACTCATCCTATCAGATCAGAGCCCTACCCTATGACTCAACTACTTTTACAAATGCTCTATCTCCATATACAGTCCCATTGAGGTTTATGAGACTGGAGCTTCAACATATAAATTTGGGGGTGGGGCACACATTCAGTCCATAGCAGTAACCAATCCACCATTTTGCCTACAACAAATGTGTTTCTGCCACTTACAACCAAAGAACCCTGAGTTTGCAGACAGAAGAGCTATTACAGGGGTAGAAAAGTTGTCAGACCTTCATTGATCCCATTTCTGAATTATCAAATAGTTGCAATGGGTATGTATTGCTGCATCTCCATTCCTACTACCATTCTGTAATGATGACACCAGGTGATGTACTTTTTCACTTACCCGAAGGCATTTTTTCAGCACTTACTATGTTTCAAGTGCTAGGAAATAGAAAGTCAAAACAGACAACTTCCTCCTCTAGAGAACTCCCTTCCTCTCCCTTATATCTTTCCAGGCACAATCACATACACTCTTGGAGGCATTTCAATTTTCAAATCCAGTTCTTTTCATTATTAAAAACTTGGCAAAACTAAATAGTAGTACAGACTGTCAAGGGAAAAAACTGATTACTCAAATAGCAACTAAAATAAATAGCCATAAATCACACCTGACAAATCCAAGCTCTGCCTGGGTAGGAAGTTTTCTTCTTTGCTCTTCTGCATGGGCAGAACATCTGCAATAAAGAGCACCCTTTACAAACTCAGAACCACGTACTCACTGATCCTTGCCTTGATAAAAGACAAACACCCTACTGGTGGTGACTGTGCCGTTTTCCTGTGGTATATCAATGGTCAATGACACTAGCCAATTTTTCACCTGGAAATCCCAAGTTTTGTCACAGGATTGCATTATGTCTATTACTCAACCATATGGCACTGAACCAAGAGGATGAGATTTAAGGGATTTTTTTCCCTTTTAAAATATTGGATCTAAAAAGAAAGTTTTATTGTTCCAAGCGGTCTTCTTTTATAACAAAAGCTCCTTTATACTGAAATACAAAACAAAATAAAAATCTCCTTTTTAAAGCTTTTGGGACACAGAAAAGGGAAACCAACTGCATACGATAAAGCCAAAGAAAATTTCACCCGATGAGTAGAGCAAAGATGGTTCCTGCCAGTTCCGGCAAAATATTTTTTATTCTAGATTTTTCCTACATATAGATTAGGAAGAAAAAATTAAAACTGTCTGTTCAGAGGTAAGATAATTGTCTACATAGTAGTCTCCCCTTGCTTACCTACCAATTATCAGTAAATGTAGATATGTGACATGCATTTGTCAAACCCACAGAACTTTAGAGCATAAAGAGCTTGAAACTTAAGGCATGAAAAATTTTTTAAAAATAATTTAGGAGGTCAGAGGACCCTAGAAAGAATGCAGACTGTGACAAGAGAATCTAACTGTGTAATCAATAGATAAATCAACCTCATGGAATGGGGGAATGATGCTGACCTAAGTAACTTTGGAATTGAGTGGGTTCTAAAAGGCTAAAGTCAAAAATAACAGGGTTCCTCGGAAAATGGTTGATTCTAGGACTAAACTAGAACAGAAAATATACAAGATGAGACTGGAGCAACTTACAGAGCCAAATGTAATGAAATTAACAAAACACCATTTATGATAGTAAGTGTCTCAAAGGGACACAACTGAAAGAGCTCCCAATTGCCAAATCTGGAACAATGTGAGCAACAAAATGTCATATTAGATTATAACATGAAATATAAAATAAATATCTATGCATCTATATTGATATAAAGAGTAGATAAATTAATAAATTAGGGGAAAGAGACAAATCCCTCATGCAGAAGAATTCCAAAAGATTTATGAAGATACTTTGCTTTTAGGAAAATGGAGCATAAATCCCCACTCCTTAAGTGTAGGCTGTGTATAGCCATTTTATTCCAAAGAATATTCCATGGAAATGGAGGGGAAAGAACAACTTCAAGCGAAGAAACCTGAGAAACATTACTTCAGGCAAGTGATGGTCAAGGTCAACATCAGCAGCAGTAAGTTAAAATGATGGTATGTATCCTTGATGTGAAGTGACGAAAATGGCACTTTATCTCTATGATCTTCTTCCCCAAAACCTGTAATTCCATTCTGATCATGAGAAAAACATCAGACAATTCCAGTAGAGACCTGACCAATAAATACCCGACCAGTATTCCTCAAAACTTTCAAGGTCATGAAAAACAAGAAAATTTGTTAATTTCCCTATGAAAACATCTGGCCTGAAATTTTTGTGTCTGTGGAAACTTAACACTAGATCATTTGCTTATAGGGTAAATAGCCTATTTCACTTTCTATCTCTAGTAGAGTTAATTTTGTAAGGCTGCATATTTTTAGATTATCAATTTCTCTGTTTTCAGATTATTTTCATAAGATACTCTTGCTGATTTTATAATTTCACCTATTAATTGTCTTTTGCTGTTATTTCTAATTTTGTGCTATTTCTAAATTTTTAGCATTTTGCTTTATCTTTTCTTTTGCTAATTTTTAAAAATCCTTTATTTCAGAAAAGTTTTCCTGGATTATTATAATCACACTCACACATACATGTTTGTTTTTTTCCTGCTTCATTCCTTTGATTTTTCAGGGTTTTTGATCCTAGCTTTGGATCATCTTTCCCTGTCCTCTCTATCTGTTGCTTTCTCTCAAACACATTTAATCTCTTTCTTCATTTCTAATTTACTTAAAAATTTTCCTTTTCTTTTCACTTTATATTGCTCTTTAGATATTATGCATTGTGCATATTTATCTTTGGTTCCTTTTAGTCTTCATTTTTGAATTTTTAGTTTTCAGTTTTTGTTGTTTTCTTTTGTATTCTTGCATCCTTTTGTAGTTTGTATTCAATTCTTTCATAGTTTCAATTTTCTTTTTTTTAAGTAGGCTCCATGTTGCATGGAACCCAACGTGGAGCTTGAACTCATGACCCTGAGATCAAGACCTGAGCTGAAATCAAGAGCCTGATGCTTAACCATCATTGCCACCCAGGTGCCCCAGTTTCCAATGATTTCTTAATTCCTTTAAGCTTACTTTGAAACATTAGGTGAAGAACCTCCTTTATTTTTATGAGCATTGTCTCTAGGAATTTTACTCTATTCCTCACTTTTGCCTGGTAATAACTTTATGGATTTAAATAGTAATGAAGACACTATTCTTCTGGTCTCACATTTTAGGGTGATAAATTTTCTACACTCTTAATATGAGAGAGTGAGCCAGAATAAATTTCCTAGATTCTTGGTTCCAGATCTCTCCTTTGTGTTGTCCCAAAAGTGTAGGAAAATGCATATGCAGTTGTATTTTCAAAGATCTGCTGGCTCTCTTCTCCTGTTTCAATCTTATCTAAACTGTCTTTTGCTTTTGTTCCAATAGTTCTGCTCAATTTGGATTCTACTTTCTGCAGGTTTCTCTCAGCAAGGGATCTTAGGGTAAAGAGTGCTTTCGTTAGTTTCCAGTGTTTATAGTAGGAATATGTATGCTTTTTTTTTTTTATAGAAGACTAGGTAGTAAATATTTTAGGCTTTCTGGGCCACATGTGGTCTGTGACATGCTATTCTTTATGTACATGTAATATTTTTTTTTGCAATCCTTTAAATGTAATAAATAAAAACGCTTCATCTGCATTCAAAATTAGTTTGTAAGACAGATTTTTCCTTTGGCCCCCAGTTTACCAAATGCTGGTTTGTGGGATCTGACTGAGCATGTACTGATCTTACTACTCCCTTCTTGAACATACTCACGAATGTGGCCTGTAAAGCCCCAACAACTTTCACATGCTGTTCTCAGACCAGCCTTCTGCTCTTTCCACCGAGCACTTGCTAACCTGTAGGTAGAGCTATCTCCCTGTCATTTAAATTTGCATTTCCCAGATAATTAATGCTGTTGAGCATCTCTTCCTTGGCTCATTTTCCATTCAAATGTCTTCATAATGAAGTGTCTATTCAAATATTTTGCCATTTTTAAAAAAAAAATCATGTCGTCTTCTTATTGCCAAATGATTAAATTATAAGTATTCTTTCTGTATTCTGGTCTTCTATCATTTTTTAATTTTTAAAATTAGCTCTTCCTAAATCTCAAATTATGAAATGTAGTATGAGGTGAAAACCGTATTGATTGCCCAGCACCATTTCTTGAATAATTTCTCCTTTCTCCACTGATTTATGAGGCTCATTTTATCCTAAGTTCTACTCCTCTATTTAATATGAAAAACAGAATCTTAGCTAGTAATCAGTCTATTTTCATTCCGATGTACCCTATCAATACTTTTTAGTTATTATTTTAGATATTCTTATTTATTCTTCAAAATGAACTTTAGAAAATTTAGACAGCTAAAAAAAATCCTATTGCATTAAACCCTTAGATTCCTTTGGATTTTTTTTGTGTCACTCAATACAATTTTACATTTTTCTTCATTTACACCACACATATTTTCTTATATTATTCCATTTTTGTTGCATCATTTTCAAATATTGTCATAAATTTTTTCTGGTATAAAAAAATTAAAGGATTCCTTAATATTTATTTTATATATCACTACCTTAATAAACTTTTTCAGTTCAATAATTTCTTGGTTTCTTTTGGTGGATTTCCAAATAAGATATATAAATATTGACTGGAAATTATAATAATTCTGGCTTTTCTTTTCATATGTGTATATGTGCAGTCTGTTTCAGGTCATCCTAAATCAACTAGAAATGCAAAAACATTTTAGCATATGTTGAAACAATTAACATTCTTAGTTTGTTTCTCACTTACATAGAAATGCCTGTAATATTTCATGACTAAACATACTATTGGTTTTAAGTTAGATATTATCTTACCATAGAAATATATATGCCCAATTTAGAAGAGTTTATTTTTAAAATCAGAAATGGTTATTAAATTGAATGAAACTTTTTGATATGGAAAGCAACAGTCATCTTGCTTTAAAAACTTCAGAGATATAATCCTTTGGAAACACTTTCAATTTATACCATGGTTATTCAACTATACCACTTCTGAGTCAATCTTAGTGTTTCATATTTTACCAGAAAATGACCAATTCCTTCAATATTATGAAAAGTATCACTATAAAGTAATATAATTCTAATATTTTATCTTTCTTAGAATTTATCCCTAATTTTATTTTTGAACTTCATTTTACATGTTTATAAAAGGGTCTTTTGATCTCCTGATGAGATTTGCCAAGAAAAAAATGATAGAGAGTTCATTCTCATTATTCATGGATTCTAAATTTGCAAATGCACCTACTCACTAAAATTTATTTATAACCCCCAAAACAATACGCACAGTGTCCTCATTGTCATTTGCAGACATGTGCAGAACAGCAAAAAAATTGATTTGAAGGTGCCAAGAGGCACATTCCCAGCTGAGGTCAAACAAAGAGAGGCTGTGTCCTCCTATTTCAGTTTTCAAACTGAAAAAGTGTCCTTTTTATGGTCTATTTAGTGTCTTTTTTGTGTGCATTTTTGCACTTGTCAGTAATTTTGCTGTTAAAAATGGCCCCCATCCATAGTGATGAAATTCTGTCAAGTGTTCCAAAGCACTGCCAAGCTATGAGATGCCTTATGAGGAAAACACCTTTGTTAAATAAGCTTCATTCAGGCATGAGTTATAATGCTGTTGGGTCTAGTTAAATGTTAATGAAATATACATATTTACATTTATATATTTTATATTTATTAAATATATAATAACCATATATACATATTTTAAGGAGAAGTACATATTTTTAAAAGTTATGTGCTTATTGATTGATAAAAATATTGTGACCAGAGACTCAGAAGAATCTATCCCTGTTTGTCTCCTAGGAACAATGATGCAGAATTTTGGCTAGGTCAGTATTTATAGTGACTTTATAGAATACAACTACCATAAATAATGACCATCACTAATACAAATAAATATACACATTAATTTTTATAAGGGTTTTTGCATCTATGTTCATAAAGGATACTGTTCTGTAGTTTGGTATCTTGTCAGATTATTGGAGCAATATTTTGTTGGTCCCATAAAATGAATTAGAAAGCATTCACTTAATTTCTTTTCTCTGAAAGGTTTTGTATGATTGATATTATGTCTTTATTAAATCTTTGGGAGAATTCACCAGTAAAGTAATCTGGGATTAGAGAAGGTTTTTAATCAGGAATTCAATTTCCTTAACAAATCCATAGATGTTCATATTTTATATTTGTTGTTGTGTCAGTTGGGAAAAGTGGGTATTTTAAGGAATGTGTCCATTTCCTAACATGTTGGAATTATTGGTTTAAAAGTTGTTTATAAAGGCTGTAGATACCGCAATGTTCTCGTTTTCATTACCGATTGCTATTTCCTCTCTTTCTCTTTCAATTTTATAAATCCTTTCAAAGATGAAATTGTTAATTTGTGATTTTTGCCATTTCCTTTTATTCCTTCTTTCTTTATATTTAATTTGCTATTTTTCCTAACTTCTTGAAGTAAAAACTCACATCACTGATTTTAACGTTTTCTTTCTAATATGTACATTTAAATTATAAATTTCCCTCTAAGCAGTAATTTACTTACATCCCATGAATCTGGAAATGTTAACCACACATTATGTTTAGAGTTAAAATATTTCCTAATCTCCCTGGGTTATTTAGGATGTAGGTTGTTAAATTTCCAAATATTTGGAGATTTTCTTGTTACCTTTTAAAAGACTGATATTAGTATTTAATATATTACCACTATGAAGAATCCATCTTTACATCTGGTAATACTTTTTGTCTTAAAATCTCTTTTGTCTGAAATTAATAAAACCACATTACCTTTAAGATTAGTATTTGTATGATACATATTTTTTCATTTTTTCCATTTTTTCATGTTCACCTTATCTGTGTCCTTTTAAGATGAAATCTCTTGTACCAGAATATAGTTGGATTTTTAAAAAATAAACAGTCTGACAAAATCTTTTATATAGAGTGTTAGTCCCTTTATATTTAATGTAATTACTAATACAGGTAGGTTAATTAATACTTTTCATATTCTATGTTAACTTTTTTATTGGACTTTTTATCTATACCCCTTGTGTTTTCTTTGATAATTGCTCTAAAGATTATAATGTGAATTTTTAATCTTTCACAATCACAGCCTACATTGAATTAATGTCATTCCACTTCGCATAAAATGTAAGACAATAATTCCTTTTAACTTTCCTTGCCCTTTGTGTCACTTCTGTCATATACATTTTACCTCCAAACACAGCATAAATTCTACCATACATTTTTATTATTTCTATTTTAATCAATAATAATAATAATCTTTGATATTTTAATGGACTTTTTAATGCACATATTTACCTTCTAGTGCTCTGCTTTCATCTGGGATCATTTCTTTCCAGCCTATAACTAAAATAGTTTCTTGTGGTTTGCTTCTGATAGCAGCAAACTGTCCCAATTCTTCTGTTCATCTGAAAATTTTATAATTTTATTTTCATGTTTAAGGACATATTTACATGATGTAGAATTTCTGGTGATATCATTTTCTCTCAGGATTTTAAAGATCACATTCTATTCTTCTAGCTTCCTTTTTATTTTTAATTAGAAGTCAATTATTTTATTAAATACACTGTGTCCCTTTTCTCTGGCTGCTTTTGGAATTTATCTTTGGTTTTCAGCAGTCTATCTAGAACATGATGGGTGTGGCTTTCTGTGTATTTATCCTGCTCAGGATATGAATTTTGGGGTTGATATCTTCTATCAATTTTAGAAAAACTGTATTCATTTATTCTACCACATTCTATCTCTTCTCTCCTTGGGGGATTCCAAATACACATATATTAAACCATTTGATCTTGTGTCACAGGTCTCAATACTCTGTTTTGTGTTTTATGCTTATTTTGGACATTGTATTTTTTTAGTTCTAAAATTTTCATTTACTTCTTCTTAGAGTTTCCATTTCTCTACTAAAACGCCACATCTATTCAACTACATTTATCTATTATTTGTTCTAAATTATATTTACATAAATAATATTTCTATAATGGCAACTTTAAAGTCTTTGCAAATTTCAACATTGTGATCCTCTCTGGATCTTCTTTTATTGACTGATTTTTCTCTTGATTATAGGGCACAATTTCCTTCTTTTTGCATATCTAGTGATTTTTTTATTGTATGATGGACATTGTAAATAAAACACTATGGAGACTCTAGATTGTATTATCTTCCTTGAATGGAAGGCTATATTTTGTCTGGCAGACAACAAATTACTGGTGGATCACTTTGATCCTATAGATATTTAATTTTAGGGTTTTTTAGGGTTGGTCTGTTTTAGTTTTGAACTTACTCTTAGATGTCTGGGACTAAGTTCAAGACTAAAATAACCCTTACTCTTAGAAAGTGATACCTATTACTAAAGCTTTCTGAAGTCTTAAATGTGATCAGGATGTACACTAAGATCTCTCTATTCCGGCTGTGTCAGAACACCAATATCTCCTCAGCACTGTATGACCTCTCTTCTATCCTAGCATCTATTCTCTGCTAGCCCTGCATAGCCTTGTCCTGCCTATGCACAAATAAGATTTGTCAAGAACCCAAGAGAAATCCCTACACAAATTTCTGAATATTCTGCAGCTTCTTCCTCTCTGGTATTCTGCCCTTTGAAATCAGCTGTTTTAGCAACCACAAACTCCAATCTTTGATTTTCCTGCCCAGGGAGGCTACTGTTCTTTGCTTGGGCTCTACTTTACTCCTATATTTTGGAAAATGCCCCCTAAAAGAAAGCCTGAATGAATGTAGATCTCACCTCATATGTTTTCATTATCTCAAAGATAGCAGCCCCATGTAGTCCACTGTTTATGTAGTCCACTGAAAATGTTGTGTCATATGTATTTTCCAGTTTATAGTTGTTTACTACAGGAGATTAAATCTAATACCAAATAATTCATTGTGACTGGAGCCAAAAATGCCTGTAATCAGGTGTTCATATTTCAGATTAGTATTATAATATTGCTTATTTCTATAATTATTCTTTTCAAGAAATTTTAAACATTTGGATTTTGTTACTCTATTTAAAATATTTTTATTCTAACCTCTGTATTTATACTGTTTCAAAACTCACCTAGCGATTTTTCTTTTTTAAATTTTTGAATAATTTATCCCTTAATCAAAAGAATCTTTCAATCAAAGAATGACTTTTAGTAAATATTTTTCATGCAGCTTACATAACTGGCATATTCTAAAGCTCTGACTGAATTAAAAATCTATCTGCTGCCTTAATATATGATCACAAGTGGCGGTTCTACTGGGTACTTCCTGTTTATGCTGCCTCATTTTTTAATGGCATGTGGTATTTTAAAAGGATGAAGTAAGCCTACTTCATGTTCTTTTCCAAAAAACTGGATTTTATTTTTCACCTGATGGTCATGGGTTTTTTTTTTTCATTACTCTTGAAATTAAAAATTTCTTCTTCTATCATGCCTCATTATAGATGTATTACCATTAATATTACATGTAAAACAGTTATCTCTTTAGAGATAACTGGGAATTCTATATCTATTTTAGTATGTATTAATGTTTGTGATCTATGTATCTTGATCTTCTTTGGAACATTTAAAATTTTTAAACTCTCCATTTATCAACTTTTGCTATTGTTTTGTTTTCTCTTTATTTTATTTTTAAAGATTTTATTTATTTATTTGAGAGAAGCAGACTCCCTGCTGAGCAGGGAGCCCAATATGGGGCTTGATCCCAGGACCCTGAGATCATGACCTGAGCCGAAGGCAGATGCTTAACCAACTGAGCCACCCAGGCACCCCTTGTTTTCTCTTCATATTTCCCTTTCTACCATAGTCTATGAAACTTTGAAATTTTTTCTTCATCTCAGGGATTAAATTTTCTACTGTCAGTTCTGCTTCCTACAGATAATTTGTTTGTGATTGTATGTATTAAAATTCCTTGCATTCTTGTTCTCATAACTACTACCTTCCATTTCATGTTGTCTTTTATCCCAGATCATTTTCTCTTATTGTCAGTTATTCATGCGTCTTAAAGGTCTTACCTTCAAACCTTTCATTGAGACACTCAATAGGCTCAATAACTTATCTATGGGGCACCTGGGTGGCTCAGTCCATTTAGCATCCAACTCTTGATTTCAGCTCAAATCATGATCTCAGGGTTGTGAGATCAAGCCCCATGTGAAGCTCCAAACTGGGTGTGGAGGCTGCTTAAGATTCTCTCTCTCCCTCTGACCCTCCCCACCTCTCTTTCTCCCTCCCCCCCAAAAAGGGGGGGGGGAGATTATCTAAATATTCTTCTATTTCTTTTTTTTTTTTAAGATTTTATTTATTTATTTGAGAGAGAGAGCACAAGCAGGGGGAAGGGGCAGCAGGAAAAGCAGACTCCCAGCTGAGCAGAAAGCCAGACAGAGGGCTCAATCCCAGGACCCTGGGATCATGACCTGAGCCCAAGGCAGACACTTAACCAACTGATCCACCCAGGTGCCCTGATATTCTTCTATTTCTTATCATAAATAATTTTTAGAAGTCTACCCTGCCTTTGAACCTTCAAGTTAACATCACTTTTTTTTTTAATTTTATTATGTTATGTTAGTCACCATACAATACATCATTAGTTTTTGATGTGGGGATCCATGATCCATTGTTTGCATATAACACCCAGTGCTCCATGCAGAACGTGCCCTCCTTAATACCCATCACCAGGCTAAACCGTCCCACCCCACCCCCCCCCCGGAAACCCCTGTTTGTTTCTTCCAATCCATAGTCTCTCATGGTTCATCTCTCCCTCCAATTCCCCCCCCCATTTTTCCCTTCCTTCTTTTTTGATGTTGTAGAATATTTCATAAACCTAATTATTTTGCCTTTTTGGCCTATTTTTTTATATTCATGTTTGACTGAATTGGGATCTGTTCAAGTCTAGTGTTGCCAATGAACATGGTAAACTGTGTGTCTTCAAGTGTCTCTTCATTGGATGTTTGGAAAATTAGATGGTTTATTTCAAATCTAAAGTTAGAAACATAATAAGTACATCCCTAATCCAATTTATGGGGTATGGCAAGCATTTATCCCTTGTGGCTCTGCTGAAATTTTTTCCTTTGCTATTAGACTGTCCATGTTAGATAATTAAATACAAACTAAATATCCCAGGATACAAGGATTAATGCACATCTTCCTCTCTCCTGATGTGTCCTGGAAGCTGCAGTAGACGTAGGATTAGAGAAAGGGGGAAAATACAGGGACAGTGGTAAGATACTTCCTGTGTAGTATGGGGATAAACTGCCTGACTAGCACACTCCTTTCATACCCGAGCTAGAAAAAGACACAGAAAATGAGACAAAACCGTCTCATGCAAAGGGTCAGCATGCATAACCTCGGGAAGTATTTCTGAACTGAATCCAATCAGTTTTTCATTTCATAAACTCACCTCAAATGCTAACCTACACTACACTCTTCCCACTCATTTCCAAGGCTGTTGAAAAATTTGTACATCTCAAAAATATTTTAAAGGAAAATCTGGAGAAGACAGCACCTCACCATATGCATCAGAATTTCCACTGATCTCTTGTCATACACACTTCCTACCTGTTTTGCCTTTATGTTCAGGTATGTAATAAGAGGAATTAGGGAAGACTCATGAGAGAGACCCTTATTTGTGGAACTGACGTCCTGATTCTCAGTGATGGTGGACAACCTCGGGAAATGATAAATATTACAGCCTATGCAGGAATCACTCCCCTTGTACAGAACCCTTTGCCCATGTGCAGTCGGCAATGAGGAACAAAGGAGTGCACAATTATAGACCTTTTTAAAGCTGAAAATCAAATGTCTTTTAAGAAACATTAACTTGCCTTTTAAAAAAGTCTTTCAAGGATTAACTTTAAGTCATCTCCTCCAAGAAATGTCCCCTTCTGAACTCCTCATGGGCTTAGCTACAAGGTCACACTGTTTAACTGTAAAAAGAAAAACTGAGTAAAGCACTTGGTAGTAGTATTTTACTATGCTGGATTTGGAATACGATGAGACATTTTATCCTATATTTTTTTACAGAATTCTAAAATATGATCTTATTATTTTGTCAATTAAAATAGGGTGCCTGGATTGCTCAGTAGGTTAAGCATCGCCCTTTGGCTCAGATCATGATCCCAGGATCCTGGGATGGAGCCCCAAGTCGGCATCATCAGCCTCCCTGCTCAGCGGGGAGCCTGCTTCTCCCTTTCCCTCTGCTGCTCCCCCCAGTTCGTGTTCTCTCTCTCTCCCTGTCAAATAAATAAATCTTTTTAAAAATAAATAAAATAATTAAAATAAATGGATATATTCTTTGGAAAACTCTGGACACACATCTATCACATGGGGATAAAATAGTATCTGCCTCAGAGTGTTACTGTGGGGACTAAGTAAGACAAGATAAGTAATGAACGTAAAGATTTTATTTATTTATTCATTTATTTATTTATTTGACAGAGAGAGAGAGCACTAGCAGGGGGAGTAGCAGGCAGAGTGAGAAGCAGGCTTCCCGCTGAGCAGGGAGCCCGATGTGGGGCTTGATCCCAGGACCCTGAGATCATGACCTGAGCTGAAGGCAGATGCTTAAGCTGCTGAGCCACCCAGGTGCTCTAGATATGTAATGCACTTAAATAAACAAAATAAATTAATAAAAGCATTGACAAGAAATGCTAACTATAATCATTATTGTTATCACAAAAACCAAAAATTATTTTTGTATAATTCAGTGAATTACAAAGAAAAAAGCAAAGCAATGGATGTATGGGGTTTTTTTTTACTTAATAATCATAATTTCTTTTTAACATTGGGGTTATATTCTCTCATTTCCTTCTGTAATCCACAAAATGCTAAGCATGATATTCAATCCAGAACAAAACTGCTTCTTCCTCTATAAACAACATATGATGGCAATTTCATTTCTGGCTCCCTAGACTACAAATTCTTAGAAAGTAGAGATTTTACCTAATTAATTTTCCATATAACTAAGCCCAGGACCATGCCATATTATCAACTCAATGAGCCAGTTCCTGAAGAGGACACTTGACCTACAGTCACATCACTGGAAGAAAGCCGTCTACCCCCTGGGTGTATCTTCAGCTCTTACTTGGGAGTCCGTGGAGCTTTGCAGTTTGAGGAGTTCCTGCACCCACCACACCCAGCTAATCAAAGATTCACTAATATTGATTGAACACTTTCTAGGAGTCAGACAGTAGAGTAATTGCCCGAGAGACAACCCTAGGCCATGCCCATATCTTCAAGAATCTCACAGGCTAGAAGAGGGAAGAGACTGTTTAAACAAACAAACAAAAATCAGGGCGCCTGGGTGGCTCGTCGGTTAAGCATCTGCCTTCGGCTCAGGTCACGATCCCAGGGTCCTGGGATCAAGCCCCACGTCGGGCTCCCTGCTCAGCGGGGAGTCTGCTTCTCCCTCTCCTGCTCCCCCTGCTCATGGTTGCTCTCTCTCTCTCTGTCAAATAAATAAAATCTTTTTTTAAAAGGCTTATAAAAAAATCACAACTCAGTGTAACAATGCTTTAGACACCATGAATAAAATTTGGGAACCCCCAGCTGAACTGAGGGGAGTGTGGTTAGCCTGAAGCCCAGGAGCTCACCATGGAATAGGACGCCCCACCCGCAGGTACCAGCACACCACGCAGTGGCTGACATCTGGACGCCGGCGGCAGACCCCCTGGGTTTGGGTCTCAACCCTGCCAGTTATTAGCTGAGTGAGATTTGGCAAATCATTTGGCCCCTGGGGTCTTCATCTGTAAAATGAGAATTATAATAATTTGTATTTAAAGGAATTGTGGCTTTTAAATAAGTCCTGGTACCAAGCAAACCTTTAGTTCAGTGTTAACTTTTATCATCATCATTATTATTGGTTTTCTTTCCCCCAAAGTCCTTCCCTGAAGTTTCCAGGCAAGTTACACTCTTCCTTGTATACGCTTCCATCTCAGGCACATTCAGGGCTGCCAACGCTATGGGCATTTAGTAAAGGTTCTAATCAGAGCTCATGAAAATCCACACACACACACACACACACACACCCCCGCCTGGTGTGAAACATGGGCCACCCACTGAGCAACCTAACGGTGGACAAGGAGCTCATTTCCTTGAAACACCTCCAGATGATTAGAGGCAAAATATCTTGCTGATTAGAACATGAGTGTTTGGCCAAGGCAGGAATAGAGTTTTTGTTTAAAAATGACATGAAAACTAAAGTTCTTACACAAAAAGAATCCACATAACCCAAGAAGTACAAGCAATCATTAATTTATAAAAATCATAATCAGTTGCAATCCTACTGCCCAGAACAAAAGCAATATGGCCTTCTGTATGAATGGTTCCGGACTCTCTTCTGTACCTGCATGTTCTGGTAAAAATACATCTTCTAGCCATCTTACTAACTCCAAACACATCTCCACTCAAACATCTCCTAGTTTGTTGTTCTATTGGCCAGAGTTCAGGATGGCCATTGAGCCATATTTAACTAGCGGGCCAAGTTATTATGCCTTAAAGATCCCAAGCTCACTTCTTTCTATGACTTTGTGATGAGAGCACCAAGGACTACAAAGGTCGTGTGTGTGTGTGTGTGTGTGTGTGTGTGTGTGTGTCCCATCTATAACTAAATAGATAAATTAAGCCAGAATAGGCTCTACAGACCTGCCATCTTTTATCCAGGAAAATCTCATCTAAAGATCTCTGGATTTAAGTATTTTCTCCTTGTTCTTCTATCGATCTTTTAACAAGGCGTTCCCAGGGTGGAGGAAATGCTTATCCAGTTATTAGGAAACAATACCATCTCCTGTTGCTCCTTGAGCAGCCCTTGCTTGGTTGGCAACTCTTGAGAAAGACACCCAATCAGCATGGCAGAAACCCGGCATTCCTGCATCCCTGACTAACATCACAGCAGCACCAGATTCTCACCTCTTACCTCTAAACAGTTTGCACAAATAAACTGCATAAAAATGAAGTTGTAACATACATATCACCTATTACCTATGTTAATGATCAATAACTCAATTTTATACTGATACGTACTTAAACACACATCTACTTCCTCGTTTTTTTTACTAAATTGTTTTAATTATTTTGTCAGGTGAACACTACCATAATTTAAGAAGCCAATCCTCTACCATTGGAGATTTAAATTGTTAAATTGTTTCCAATCTTTGACTTTTAAAAACAATGTTTCATATGCACAAACAATGAATCATGGAACACTATATCTAAAACTAATGATGTAATGTATGGGGATTAACATAATAAAAAATTTAAATAAAAAAAAATCTAGAACAACAACAAAAAAAAAACAATGTTTCAGTGAAAATCCCTGTTCATGTGCCTCTGTGATTGTGCCCAATTACACCCACTGAATATATTCTTCCACTCACCATGGCAAATACACACAGTATCCTGCCATGCTTCCTACCAAAGCTTGACTTTCCCTGGTCTGTATCCGGGCAGCTAGAAGCAGCTCATAACCACTTTGCTTTAGATGAAACCACATGCAAATGGCCTGGGCAGCTTGGAGCTCCAAATTGAATTAATTGGTCCCTCAGGTAACTAATCTTGAATTTCTAATGGGCACTCTGGAGAAGAGAACTGCAGAGCTGAATTTAGTTATCAGAGTCAGGCCTGACAATATAAAGCACAATCAACAAGCAGAGAGGCAAAAACCTAATGGGGGCTAATTTAATACACCTGCTTCAGCTCCCACTGTCCAGGCGGCTGGGTTTGGGGCAGGTGGGAGGGGTAATAATTACTGGACCTCAGAATCACACTGGGCCTGGTTGGGAGGTCTTGGGGGATATTTTAGAAAGTTCTTCAGGATGTAGCTGTAGCCACACAGGAAAGGCATTCTCCTTTCCAAATCTATAGGACCTCCCTCCTAAGTGCAGATGACTCAGGGGGAGAATTTTACATACTAAAATCTCCTTTGAATGGGACACCATGGAACCAGGGCTTCCCAAATGAAAGAAACATTGTCAGAGATGCTGTGTTTGAAATAGAAAACTCATTTTATAAGTAATAATAATGATAATCATTACCATCATCCTTTAAAATAATGATCTTTTCAAACTCATCCGAGAGAAAAGAACTCAAACAGGGCCGGGTGACTTCCACATACATAGCAAACTAGGGAATGCATGAGTAGAGTGGGCATGTGAGTGGAATTTCCAAGGATTTGGGCCACCACTGCATCCTCTACAACCCTTGGAATGATTCAAAATTTTAAAAATCTTACAGTTCCCGCTGCTGTTCCTGCCTATGCATTATTACCTCTTCCCTTTTTTTTTTTTTTTTCTCCTTTTTATTTAAGGAACTACCTAGTCCTCCCTTGACAGGAAGGTCAATTATCCTCCCTCACCATAATCCAAGGCTGTCCCTTCAATCATGACCCAGGCTGTCCAACCAAAGTACCCCTCCTGGAAATAATGATGATCCTCTATTGAACACTGATAGGGGCTGAGAGGGAATTTCTCTCCTTCAGAGACCATAAACCCATGGGCCATGTAAAGTATAGCTGCTAGAGCGCATCTTAGCTATTTCATGGAAACAATCTTCCAAGATAATCAAGTTCTCTTTTTTAATTAAGAGACTGAGGTAAATTTATATGTCTTGCAACTAAGAAAATTATCATCCCCAAATCCTAGGATCATTTGATTTCTGCAAGAGGTCATCTGCCTCTAAAGAAAAGATGCATGTGAAACTGGAAATTCCATCATAATTCATTTATAAGTTGGATGTAAGATGGAAATTTGGCTCTGGTTTAATTTATGCATTCAGGATTACTTGTGTTAATGAATACATTTGATCTCATATTACATTTCTCCCTGGCACAGCACTGACCAAACTGAGAATAATCAAATGCTTCTTTCATTGTGTACTCATGCATTCATCCAAATTACTATAACTTTTTCCATCTTCCTCAAATTCATTTAACATACCTGCTTGGTCACATCATTTTTATTTAAAAAGAAATTCCAAGTGTTGCTCTTGTACTGAAATATTTTTTTTTAATAATTGTGAAAGAGGAAAGAAGAGTTGTAGCTTTATGGGTACAGAGTTTCACTGCAAGATGAAAAGTTATGGAGATGTGTTTCCTAATAATACACTCAACACAAAGATGGTAAATTTTATGTTATGTGTTTTTGTCATGATAAAAATTATAATAGCATAAGATACTAAAATGTGTTTTAATACTTTATAGTGTTGTGGGCTGCATTCATATGAGGAAGAAAGATGCCTTCCTAGAGAAACTCACTGAAAAGTGCTTTGGGAAGGGAGCTAAACCCCCAGGATCCTAGTGTTGGTGTGGCACCAATGCTTCCCAAAATGAAAAGTTATTTTGTGTAATAGAAGACAAAGGAGTTGGAGCTCCTAGAAGAAACCCAGGACAGAAGGACAAAAAACAATAAAATGGCCAGATGTTGTTGAGAGTGTGATGTGACCCTTCCCCATGACCACATGAAACACAGGTGCTGGTAAATTCTTTGGGGAGGAATTCACTAAAGGCATTTCGTTACATTTCATTACACATCTGGGTCAGTGCTCCAGCTTGGAGGAGCACTTAGAGGAGCTGCTGAAAAGCAAGGTTGAAAAAGTCCCAACTGGTATCCGAATTAAAAAGGTTTACAAGGCACTTTCCTATTCATAATCTGATTAGTGTCCACAGTAACTTATAAAAATAGTATTAGCATTAGTTCCATTTTACAGGCAATGAAACTAAGGCTCAGGGAAGCTAGGCATGTTGTTCCAAGTCATGCAATCAGTAAGGGATGAGCACAGTCCTGATTGAAGATCCCATCTTCTTGCGTACATTTCCCCAGCGTCCTCCACCAACACTGTGCAAGCCCACAAACATACTCTCTTCAAAGCTCGAATCATGAACCGACACCTAATCTCGAATCATGAGTGTCAGCCTGAATCATGAACCTATACCTAATCTCCACTGTGCAAAATTTGGAGATCAGCACCGAGATTATCTGAGACAGGGCTCTTTCGGTGCAGGGACCACGATTCTATTCATTGTGCAATCCCCAATGCTAGGCTCTTTGTAGATGACAAGGAAGGATTTAGAACATGACAAACTTAGCTGACGAGGCAGCAGCAGGGTTTGAGAGGACCGACTCCAATTTTGAAAGAAGTTCTATGGTGAGTAAAATGCTATCCAATAGCATTACGTGCTACACAGCAATCATTCATGAAAGGGAGTCAATCCATGGAGCAAACTTCATTGTTGTCTTATTTTGAGAAAATCCCACAGCCACCCCAGCCTTCGGCAACAGCCACTCTAATCAGAGGGCCATCAGCACCAAGGCAGGACCCTCCATCAGCAAGAAGACTGTGACTCACTGAAAGCTCAGGTCCTGGTTAGAATTTTTTTTAGCAATAAAGTATTTTTATTTTTTTTTAAGATTTTATTTATTCATTTGACAGAGAAAGAGCACAAGCAGGGGGAGCGGGAGAGGGAGAAGCAGACTCCCTGCTGAAACAGGAGCCCGATGTGGGGCTCGATCCCAGGACCCCGAGATCATGACCCGAGCCAAAGGCAGACGCTTCACCGACTGAGCCACCCAGGCGCCCCACAATAAAGTACTTTTAAATTCAGGCATGTACACTGGTGTGTGTGTGTTTTTTTTAGACATAATGTTATTGACACGTACTAGACTACAGTACAGTGTAAACATAACTTTTACCAGCACATTCATTTGGCTCACTTTGTTGCAGCATCTGCCCTACCTCAGTGGTCTGGAACTAAACCCCAACCGTCTCCCAGGTATGTCTGCATTACGTCTACTTCCCCTTCAACATACTAAAATATCCTTAAATCCCTCACGATTGTGACACCAAAAAGAGGGGATTCGTGTGAAGTACAATCCTCAGAACTAGACCACTAAAAACTGAGGTGTCTCGGTCACCTTCCTTATTATTCCCTCCAGCTTACCCTTCAAATCCTTGAAATGCATTGTCATTTGAAGAGAAAAAAAATTCAAATACTCATTTTATTCTTTTTCATATACTTAGCCATTCAAATGAAAAACTTTGAGAACTTGGTCTCCTTTGAAAACTTTGGTGTTGGTAATTCACTGCCTCTAAACCCTGCAAGGCACTTGGCTTCTGACATGTGTGGGCGGTGGTTGCCTTTGTAATCTCTTACTTGGGTTATGAGAGAGGTAGCTTTTGTTCTCCATTATGCCAATGGTCAGAAATAGTCACAAGAATCTAGACAAGGAAAAGTAGAAGAGCTGACACGTGTCTCCTTGAGGTACAATGACAGAAAAGAATCCAGTTCCTGAGTTTGCCCCCATTCCCCTGGACCAATAACTTTACCTCACTCAAGCCCCGTTTGCTTCACAGTAAAAAACAAAGGGTAGAATTGTGTCCTGAAACCCTCTAAGATTCCGAGGTGGTGCCTCAAAGGATGAAGAGGGTGACCTAAGCCAGAGACGATACGGTCCCCCTCCGTTCAGCTCCAACCAGAACAACTTCACCTTAACCTATTTTATTATTAAGCATACTTTGGGAAAGATTTAATGTAACAACAACAACAAAGATTCCATGACTAAAAAATACTTGAAAACCACCGACCTACCCATCCCTTATAATTCGACATTCCTAGCCTCCGATCTCACTCTGAAAATCAGTTTTCCCACGTACTATCCCTAACTGTGAGCAGTGTGCCTAGTGCTGCATGTTTATAAGGCTGCTGTGGCCCTTCCTAGCAGGGGCATTTCAATTTCATAATGTCTGAGAGAAAAAGTTGTAAGTACTTTGCCAGATGCTTTCACATTCACGACTTCATTTAATTGACACGTATTTACTGACCTTCATCAATTTACTGCCTCTAAGCTAGCTGTTAATAGGTGGTACAAAAAGAACGTGAGGCGGCAAGAGAGCACAGGTAGTTCTATATAAATTTCAAGTCATGTCGTTAGCTGAAGCCCTGGGATAAGAGCCGTGTGCTTGCCGACGCCGACCCAACCACTGATGGAGGTAAATGTGGGCCGTTTCTTTAACCTTCAGCTCCAGGCTTTTCCCCTGCAAGATGGAGAGAATGTCTACCTCACGGGATGGCTCTTCGGGGTAATAAAAATATTGAACATATTTTGAGGGCTGACACCGTGCCGAGTACTCTAAGTCTTTGACACCCGTAATTGAATTTAATCCTCATGACAACCAAGTAGGTTATTATTAGCTCCAAGCCGCAGAGAGAATCATCCCTAACACACAGAGAAGCTCGTCCAAGGCCACACAGCTGGTAAGCCAAGGAGGTTGTCTTTGAGCTCAGAGTGGGACACAGGGTCCCCCAGCAGCAGCCCTGCACCGCGAGCTGCGGCAGGGGGCAGGCATCTAACAGCCCGCCTGGAGCCGGGGAGGCGCTCACCGATCACTGCCATCTCTCTGAGGATGCTTTCGGTCTCGTTCCTGTGCCGGTGGAGATGTGGGGTCATAAACAACAACACAGTGTACTGGAAGCCACAAGTAAGGGCTTAAGCTCACACACATACTATCCACTGTCTAACAAAATTTAAAAGGCAAAGGAAAAAAAAAAAGGTGTCTATCAGTGGGAGATACTCGTTAAAGAAGCGGATTTCTAGCTGGACCCTGCAGAAAGGTAGGTGTGAAGGGACGGAGGAGGCATGACAGCATTTCAGAAAAGCAGAGGACAGAAGAAGAAGGAAAGACTGGAGCTGTAGGCAAATGTGAAGACTGGGGGCAGGGAAGGAGGCCGGAGACGTACATAATTGCTCCGTTGTATCTTTATACACACACCCTCCTTTAGGCAAATTTAACATATAAAGAAAGATCTGGATTTCCGGGGGGGAAAAAATCAGCAGTTATCATTAAGCTTACAAAACTACTCTGCTTCTCAGAAGAATACATTAAAGAGGTCATCTTGAAATGATGAGTTCCCTTCCAGAATTTAAGTGTTTGATATTCAGAAAACAAACTAACTTACGGGCTATTTTTAAAGACACATTCGTTCCTAAAAGTAGCAGGAGACAGGCAGGTTTCAAACCAAATATTTTATAGGATGCCAATATATATAAAACGCAAAGCAAGAGGGCTGCTCTGGCCGAAGCCGAAATGTTAAAAACAAAGTCTGGCCTCCCGCGGAACCCTGCAGAGCCTGGATCAGGCCGCAGGATCCCCTCGCTAAGCCCCAAGGGGCTGTGCCAGTTTCCTCTGGCCTCACACAAGGGAATAATATCTGACCAGCCTCTCTGCCTGACGTCGGCTGCGTCATGTCACCAGAACAGCAGTTAACAGATGGCGGAAGGAGGGCCGATAGACTCTGCCAACCTGAAGCCAGGTATCCTGAAACCCACGTGGTGTGTTGCTTTGCCGAGCAGGATTTTTCTTGCCTTTCCTATTGCTATTTGCGTGAGTGTGTGGGATAGGTTACTTTTCCACACCATTTCTTACAAATTAAAAAAAAAAAAAATGAGACCCAGGAAAGTTGGGACAATGCCAGGTTTCTTCATGACTATGGGACAAAGCCAACTGGAGTTTTTCTCACTGTTCTCTTATTGGTAAACGTGACCTTCTGTTCTATTTTGATAAGCACGCCCCACCGAAGCTACCTTGTTGACTCGTTCTGTGTAGAACCCACGCACCACATCACAAGAACAGAAGATGAGCCCTTCGGCAGCATATAACGAAGTCAGCTACTGGAGAAGTTCCGGTCTGCCCAATTGCTCGCTAGATTACAAACTGATGACAGAGGAGAAGCCACTTCCACAGGACACTAGAGAATCGCCTCGCTAAGAACTAGAGCTCTCTAGTCCCACTGGGATGCTTACACAAAGTGGAATGAAATGTGCAATCTTATCTGCCGCCTTCAGAAGAAGGGGTGTAAGTCCACCCACACAGGGGTTCTTAAATTACCTGCACACCATCTTTCAGCGTGGTAGAAACCGGTGAGACAATCACCCTTTTCCAGCCCCCACAGAATATTCCCGTTTTGCTCTTCCATTACAAAGGGGCCATTACATTTTACAAAGAAGCGATTATCCAAGGTGTGTAGACTATGATTCTAACCCATATCCAGAAAAAGGAATAAGACAGCGGGGGGCGGGCGGAGGGAATGTAGATGGGGGAGGATGAAAGAGAATTGCTTTAACACTCAAGGAAAGAGTTTTGTTAATGAATCCCAAGAATTAATTTCGTTCTTTCTTTCTGTCTTTACATGAGAGAGAGAGAGAGAGAGAGAGAGAGCATGAGAGGGGGAGAGGGAGAGAGGCAGAGGGAGAAGCAGACTCCCCACTAATTAGGGAGCCCGATGCAGGGCTCGATCCCAGGACCCTGGGATCATGACCTGAGCTGAAGGCAGGTGCTTCACCCACTGAGCCCCCAGGTGCCCCCAAGAATTTCTTAGAATGTAGGTTGTAACTGACGGGGAGATATGAGTAGAAAAATTCCTTTCCTCTTAACCTAATGAAGCAAGGCAAGTTGGGATTTTTCTCAACAGGAGGTTAATGAGAAATTGAAAAGCAAACACAAGAGGACAAAGAGATGGTTGAACAGAGCACAGACTTCCCAATCCGAGTATAACCCATGTTTTCCCGATGTGCATTAACCCGAGTGGGAAAACGGGGTCCCCATCCTAGGCTTGGGGCAGCACACCCACAAACAGGCACTTACATACACACCTCTGGTCTTGCTCTCTGCGCAGTCCTCCAAGGTGAGAGACGTACTGTTAGTCTCAATTTCTAGTTTCTGATTTTCCAAAGGGCCCACAAAAGTGTTGAAGCCAGATCTAGAACTAGAACTCTTATGAATTCACACCTTCTGCTCATCAGCTGTCAAAAGATTCTTTGTATCTTAAGTTTCTTATGTACCAGGGAGACCCAAACTCACCTGCTGAGCTGGTAGCCTACAGAAGAAAAAAACCACTCAAGGAAGTGAAATTAGGACAGAGAGTTGGGCAGGAAATTTCCATCAGGAAATTATCCTCCCAAAGCAAAATCTGGAGATTTCTAAGCTGCATTTCTTAAGGAAGACAACTTTTTTTTTTTTTAATATCCTAGCTTCAAACTTGACACTTTTTGCAAGACTGCATTACTTAGGATGAAATAATCTGAGAATATCTGAGGCAATTTGGTGCAAAATCAGGCTCTAGATCGTATGTGCATCGATCCTAAAAACAGTGTGTGTCTCCGGCTCTGACAGAAGAACTCGTGGAAAGAGAAGGCAGGACGGCAGGGAAGACGACATTTCTCAGGCACACACAAGCAGGGAGCTGGCTGGGCAGGCCAGGATGGAGGTCCCAGCACGGGGGGTGCCCAGTCGGGGAAGCGGTAGGGCTGACCCCACCCTGAGTCCTAGAGCAGACCGACAGGGAGGGCTGGGAGCACAAAGCACTCGCCAGGGCATGTCCTGGGAGGCTGCAGAGGCTGCAGCACGGGCCTGTTTTAGAGGAAGCTGTGTGGGAAAGAGAGAAAAAAATCTACAGGACTGGCTCAGTCGGCTCTATGCACCGTGCTTGCCAAAGCATGTGCGGGGGAAGCTTACCCCTGAGCCCTTCCTGACCCCTTTGTCACTCATCCTCCCAGTGCCTTCCAACCTTCCAAGGACTCCCTGCCCCGCCCCCCCATCACCAGAGTCATGCCCTCGGGGAGATTCCTGGTGAGTTCCACCTGCCTCCCCGGCAGAGCTCACCTGTGGACCTTTCTCCATCTCTTCCTCCTTCCCTCCTCCAATGCCCTCTCCCAAAAGTCTCGCTAGGTGACAGCTAATCTGATCAAGGGTGCGATGGATTTTAATATATTATTGAGTTTCCTTTCCCAGACCTATCTCAATAACACCTTGCCTCACCAGATTTCCAGACCTTTCTGAGGGAATTTTGGACCCAGTGATAAATCAGGAGGTAGAAGAACATGGTTGCTTAGATCGGGCTCACCTGCCGAGGTTTAAAACCTTGAAGAACTGGGGGTCCTTGAGATTTGTTTTAGCCTGATAGAAAAGCTCATCATTGGGGACATCGGTTTCACTTAACACTGGATTCCCAACCCATCCCGGGAGCCCTCTGCCTCCTCTCCTCTCTGGCTTTGGGCTCACTGTCATCACGTTCTCACCTCCACGGAGGGGATTTTGGTTTTGTTCTGCTTTTGCTTTTGTGTTTGCAAAAACAAAACAAACACCACCACAAAAATTCACAGGAACACGTTTGTGAAACATGTTCATAAGCGAAGTGTACCTTCCTGTAAACATGAGGGGACAAAGGAGGCAACCAAATATCGGAGAGAGATCAGCGAGGACTCCGTCCCTGAGCACGGAGAAGCTAGCCTAGGATGTGAATCACAGAGGCCAGCAGCGTGTGCCCGGCCCTCCTGCTCCAGCACACCAGCTTATTGAAACCATTACATAACGAGGAGCCAATTAGGATCCGTTCCTTATCGACCCAGCTGCCTCCATGCCGAAGATAGGACGTGGCTTTTGGGGGACAGTAGGGGCAGAGGTGCTGTAAGGTGAGGCTCAGACTGACTTTTTCAGAATGAGAATGGATTCTAAAATGGACTAATAGGGTAATAGTGAAGATCCTGAAATCACTAGCTATACAATTTATATTCCCACAGCACTAAGGAGGCAGACTCCAAAGAGGAGTTAGCCCAGAAAGCAAAGAAACAAGCTTGCACTCGCCTTCCAGGGCAGGCTGAGAAGGTGAGGTGCGACCAAGATGGGGGCTGTTCTGGGTAATCACCTGTTCGACTGTTTTACCCACATACTCCCCGTGGGTGGGTTCCTCTCCTCTGAGATTTCAGGAGAGAAGATGAAGAGTCCTGAGAATCAGAAAGCATAATCAGAGGGAAAAAGAAGGATCGGTAAGCATAAGGAAACATGACAAATGTTATTTATTTTTACTTGCCTCCAGAGTGAGTGACCCAGTCTGGGAGGTGTGATTTTTCTTATCTGAAAATCCTGCGGCCAGATTTATCTTCCTCAAGAAAAGATCTGAGCACGTCAGACATAAGGCAAGGAAGCTTCCGGGCTACACAATCCACGTCCTTCTGATTGCATTTAGAAAAATCCTCCCTCCCCAAATGCTGTCACATCACACATTCACTGGGGAGAGAGGAAAGAAAAGGACGGACATGAGGAAGCGGAGACCTGACATGTGTTAGACTCCAGTCCCAAGCATTAACTCAAGAATCCTCTCTGGATATTCACGAAACATCTCACCCTACTAAATTTCACCTGGAATTCCATTTCTAAAAAACTGAATTCTAAGAAAAATGAAATCCTGCAATGATCCAGAATGCTTTTGCTCTGGAGGTGTATGGTCTGGTCCTTGGAGACCCAATGCTCCCCCTTTTAAAACAAATATTTAACGCCCTAGGCAAAAAATTCAAAAGTGAGTCTGTCTACATATACCATCCAAAGGTAAATAAAAGGAAGTCATGTATAATAAAATAATACCTTTTTAATATTTAAAAATCGAATGGGACATGGGACAAATCTCTGTTGTGCCAACTTCCCATGAAGTGCAGACCATCTAGTGTCTCTGGCCCCATGTCTGCAAAACCAATAGCACTCCCAGGCCTGGGACAACGAAACCCTCCCACGAATTTCCTGAAGGCCCCTACCGGCTCTGTGAAGAACCACTGATCTCGCTGGCCTGCAAAACACTGCCCAGACCAGCAGCTGAGGCTGAGAGGTTCACTCGGCCATCCTTGGATAGAGGCCCCATTCCACAAGGAAAGACACTCAACACCACCCAAAAGATGGGGCTTTTGCTCTAACTTCTATATCGATCCCATCAGTTAGCCCTGAACAAGTCTTAAAAATAGTGTTAACAGTGAATGAAAAATCTCAGGATGAGAAGTAGAAGTTCATCCAGTAAAAACTGGGTTGCTGGTATGACATGAAACATTGAATATTTCTGAATACAGGCCTTTTATCGAACATCTAGATAATGGACATAACATGCAGATGACCAGATGATGCTGCATCTATTTTTTTTTTTTTCAAGTTTCACAGACCATAGTGCAGATGTATTTCTAACGCCGATCATGATCATCTCATCCTGGAATAGAGATGCCTCCTACTCATGGAACGGATTGCTTTTACGCGAAGTTTGCGCTCTCATTAGATTTTCTGAACACCTAGTCCCCAACACAATCCTACCCTCTTTTGAGTTATGTTACATTTCCAGGAAAGCATTCATGCATGCATTCGTGCATTCTTCAGAGTTTACTCAATACCCCTTACAAATGGGTCACATGAAAATTAATGGCACGGCCTCAGCCCTCAAGAAGTTCACACTCACACTGAGGAGTCAGACATGAAAAATAATTACAACACAAACAATGCTTCAATAATACAGTTATGCAGTAAAGCTCAGTATTTTTTTTTTAATTTTTTATTGTTATGTTAATCCCCATACATTACATCATTAGTTTTAGATATAGTGTTCCATGATTCATTGTTTGTGCATAACACCCAGTGCTCCATGCAGAACGTGCCCTCCTCAATACCCATCACCAGGCTAACCCATCCTCCCAACCCCCTCCCCTCTAGAACCCTCAGTTTGTTTTTCAGAGTCCATCGTCTCTCATGGTTCTTCTCCCCCTCCGATTTCCCCCCCTTCATTCTTCCCCTCCTGCTACATTCTTCTTCTT